>NC_072476.1:92455556-92755806 GCF_027574615.1 Eptesicus fuscus
AGCATGAAATCTTTTTCTTTGTTAAACTTTATATTTTTATTAAAGTTATAAATTTATATTAACTGCATATTTTAAATTCTGGCCTTGAATTTATTCTGATTATATTGATTTACAGTGATTGCAATGAAGTACTGGGTCCATCTTACTGACAGAGGACTTTGAAGTTTGCAATTAAATCAAAATTAAGTAATCAAGTAATTATTCTTTTCAAAATATATTGAGGATAATTAAGAAAATAGGACATTTATTACTGACACTCTGCAATGTCTCTATATACTTATATGTTACTTAATTTCAGTATAAAATAACCTCTACAAAGGAAAGTCCAATTAAAGAAAACGAAGTGTTTCTGCAGATACTGAGTTTTGTGATTATGAATAAACATTTGATTAAACTGTTGTAGTGTTCAAGCATTAATTAGATAACTATCCTTTATAAAAAAAAGGCTAATATGCAAATTGACCAAACAGCAGAACGACAGGTTGCTATGATGAGCACTGACCACGAGGGTACAGACACTCAACTCAGGAGCTGCCCCCTGGTGGTCCATTCACTCCCAGAGGGGGCATGCTGCTCAGCCAGAAGCCCTGAGCCAGGCTCATGGCTGGCAGGTGCAGTGATGGTGGTGGGAGCCTCTCCCGCCTCCATGGCAGTGCTAAGGATGTTTGACTGCCAGCTTAGGCCCGCTCCCCACAGGGAACGTGCCTAAGCCATCAGTCAGACATCTCTCCGAGGGCTCCTGGACTGCTAGAGGGCACAGGCCAGGCTGAGGGACCCCCACCCAAGTGCACGAATGTCGTGCACCAGGTCTCTAGTATAGTATAATCTTTTTATCTCCTCTATGATTCTATAAAATGGCCAGTACTAGTTAATGGACCATTTGTTTAATAAGTTAGATGATTATCAGTTATTGTTTTAGTGTGTTCTATAGGATTGTTCAATAAGAATTAAACAGTCAAATTTAAAAATAACTCAAAATATGAAAATTGGTAAGATTATATAAAATAATGTTATGAATTTCCTAATACTTGAATATTTATACATGTTAACTTATTATTTTTAATTTGAAAAGGCAGAAGCACAGAAAGGGTAACTCTAAGTACCCTCTTGCACACTTTAGCAAGATATAAATTAGACCCTCTTCTCTGAAAGAATATAAATTATGTGTGAGCATCCTAAATTTTGAAAAAAAAAATGTACTCATAAATTATTTAACTTAAAATATCTGGCATTTTATACCAGACACATGAACTATATTAATGAAGTTACAGATTTTATACTATTCACTGGATTAAATTTGTGGTTTAGACTTAAGATTCAAATAGTCAAAGGTTTACATCCTTATTTATTCCTATTAAAAATGATTTTAAAATTTTCAAATAAGAGATAAAAACTATGACACCCATATTATTAAATAAGCCCACTGGTAAATTTAAAAACCCTCACAAAATGTCCTATTGGTTCCAATGTGCAAGATCTGACTTGTATGAAAATACAGCTTTAGGAATTCAAATGGCAAATTTCTAGAAAGTATAAATCCTATTGAAGTGACCATTAAAAGTCTTCATAACTGGCCTGGCTGTTATGGTTCAGTGGTTGAGTGTTGACCCATGAAATAAGACACCACGGGTTCAATTCCTGGTCAGGGCACATGCCTGGGTTGTGGGTGTGTATGTCTCTCTCTCTCTCTCTCCCCTTCCTCTCTCTAAAATCAATTTAAACATTTAAAAAAAAAATAGATGGGCTTTTGAGGACCGGGAAAAGTCCCGATCTTGTCAATATGCCGACATCTGAATAAACGTCTTTTCTTTTCATCAGCCCCTGTATCATAAGTTTGGCTTTGGTTGCAGCAGGTAGCCAAACCTGGGTTCAGTTACAAAATTAGATTAGGCATCTATTTTAATATTCATAAATCACCATCTAGTCAGTGAATCAGAAAATATTTTGGGTCTTCCTAGGCATTTTCTTTAGCTTGAAATTTATCAAAGTTCTCAAAATATGCAGTTATTTCTGTCCTCCTAGTTCCAGAACATATCCAAACTCTTGTTTAGAAATACTAGAGAGAAGATATTTGTCCCGTTATCATGGTTATCGCTCAGATGTACCCAAATATTTAATTATGAAGTGGACTCTGAGTCTTTGAAGTAATTGAGATTGAGGAATTCAACTAACTTTGGCTGAAGAGCCAGATCTCTTTGTAGTTGGAGCATCATTTTTTCTGCCAGACCAACCAAAAGGTTCTTCATTTACATAATTATTGTAGACCTTAGGGTGCTGTGCATTTATGTAAGTCCTAGATACTCTATGACCAAGTAGGGACTGAAAAACGCTCTCTTGCACCACCACTGTTAAATTACAGAAATTGCATCTTGCATCTGATGGTTGATTAATATTATTTGGTCTTAACACCCAAGGATCTCATCATGCCCATGGAAATAAGCGACCCTATTTTAACTGTAAAATCTCTCTTTTTTTTTTTTTACAGAGAGGAAGGGAGAAGGATAGAGAGCTAGAAACATCGATGAGAGAGAAACATCGACCAGCTGCCTCCTGCACACCCCCTACTGGGGATGTGCCTGCAACCAATGTACATGCCCTTGACCGGAATCGAACCTGGGACCTTTCAGTCCGCAGGCCGACGCTCTATCCACTGAGCCAAACCGGTTTCGGCTGCAAAGTCTTTTAGTAGCAAAATTCCTAGTTAACAGAGAATAATCTCTACAGTACTTTTGAAAGATACTGCTGTGCCATTATCCATGTATTTCACAATACCCAGGTTAGAAAGCATTTTTTTACCCTCTCTTAAGCCATGTAAGGAACAGTTTGAATGAATTACTGATAAAACCACTTTAATTTCCTTAATTAAATGAATATTTTTATAGACAAAATATTAAAGAGTTTTAGGCATCTCAGAGTCTTCATTAAGTCCAGATTTTAATTAGGTAACCAAGCAACAAAGCAAACCCATTATCATGCACAGAGGTTCATACAGCAATTCTAAACTTTATGAGAAAGATGATCATATTAATACATGATGTATTATAAAATTGTGTTCTGCAATCCTTGGTTTAGTACGTTCAAAATTTATTTCCATGTATATTTTCTGATTTTACTGATAGAAATCCCAAAATCGATGCATTGTTTTCCTGCTTAATCATCTCTTCTAGAATTTGAGTTTGTAATTGTCTCCCTGGGGCATGTTGAACTCTGCTTCTAATTTAGATCAGGAGATAATTAGAAATGGTGGAGGATGGGCATAATAAGAATAGTTTTCCCTTATAAGGTAAGTCTCAGATGAATTTGTTATTGGATTTTAAACAAAAGCAAAAAGGGCCTTCTTGGACTTGGAAGGAAGGGGTGCTTTTGCAAACAATCAAGATGTTTGGGAGTTTGTGGGGCACTCAGACATCTGGATCCTCTCTCATTTCCCAGCACCCATGTTCAGAATCTTACTTGTTCTCAGTCAGTTCACTAGCTTTCATACTGTGGTAGGAATGAGTCCGGGTATACAACCAACTTTTAAATTTTATAATTGTCAGGATCAAACTTTTAAGTTTAGTCCTCTGCCTTAGGTCTATGGTTGTAGATGATACAAAATTATTTCATCAGTCATAAAATCCCGTGGTTTCCTCTCTGGGCCTTGAGCCAGAATTTAAGGCTTTGAGCTTGTTACTCGTTTTCTTCAAGCTGTCAGTACAGTTTGATACAACCAATTTGCCTTCACAGTTCACACATTTGTCATGCCATTTAGATTGTTCTCTCAGAACAGCCACCCGATCCCACAATGCTTTGTGCTCAGTGGGCATTTTACTCTAGGTTACCATACGTCATAATTTAATGAGCTGTTTTGCTACTGCAGACCATGTTATGATAAAATTTTATTTTTAACTTCAGTTGGATGTTTGTGAGCCATCAGCTCTACCAGGACTGATAATAAAGTCCACATTTCTTCTATTGTCCTAAGGATTCCAGTGCTTGCCTGCAACCACTTCTACCAATTTCTGTCATTTCAGGTTTTGATGCATCAAGTATGTGAGGCAAAATTCAATAGTGGGTTTTCTAACTGCAAAGGAGGCTAAGAAATCTATGCTTTGGAATTATTCCTTGGGATTCAGGAATTATAAAAGTAGGTCATTCAATAAATTGAAAAGATATTTAAAACAAAACTTGTTAGCAAAAATAATGACAAATATGTAATTCAGTGATTCTTATCTTTCTTTTGGGCATTCATTTTTTTCAATTTTATTTTTCATTTTGTTTCTCATTGCATGTTTTTTTTAATTAATTTGTGAAAGTACTCTGTCTCTTAGAGGTTTTAAATTCTTTATTATATATGTTGCATGTATTTTTTTTCAAATATCTATAGTAACCTTTAAAAGTCTTTAAAGACTTTTGAAAATGTCATTATCATTGTGGTATGAAATTTTTATAATTACTTTTTGATTTATTTTGATTTATATTTCATTAGAATCCTAAGTTGCTTTATTTTGTTTTCTCCAAATGTATCTCTAATAGTACCAAAATCATCTTTTTCTGGTATGAAATTAATGTATATTTGGAAATAAAGTTGAAGCTTATACTTATTAACTATTTTTTAATGTTTTTGTGTAAACAAAACAAAATCTTAGTAATTCTCTTGCTCCTGAGTCTCCCAGTCTATGGCCTAAACAAGTTATATGACCAAGATGAATGTTAATGAAGTGATGATGTGGGAGTGTCATTACTTCCACCAGGAAGATTTTCTCCTTAGAAGTACATGGTAGAGTACTGACATGTGATTCTAACAGAAAGAGCAAATGATGACTTAAAAATGGTTATTTAATTATTTGTTTGAAATCTCTTCCATTAATTTATGATTAGCTATTTTTCTTTTATACTGTTTTTATTTTAGGATATGAAAATACACACACACACACACACACACACACACACACACACACACACATATATATGTATATATGTATATATATCCTACCTAATAAAATGGTAATATGTAAATTACCATCACTCTGCTACGCCCACGATTGGGCCAGAGGGAGGCACAGGGGGTGGGACTCGGGGTGGCCGGGGTAGCCAATTGGGCCGGCAGGACACTGAGCTCGTGTCGCCAGTGGCGGCACGAGCTCAGCGTCTGCGCCATGGCTGTGCTGCAGAACAGAAGGGGCCTCTGGGGCAGCGAGCTCACATCCCACCCCGCGGACTATCAAAAGTGGGGGAACTGGGTGCCTGTCTGCTCAGGCACCAGGCCTTTCAAAAGCCTCCGCCGAGCTGGAGGCTTCTGAAAGGCCTGGTGCACCAGCGGACAGGCACCCAGCTCCCCCGCAATGGAAAGCGAAAGTGTGGGAGCTGGGTCCATGTCCGCTCTGGCACCAGGCCTTTCGGAAGCCTCCGCCACGCTGGAGGCTTCCGAAAGGCCTGGTGCACCAGCGGACAGGCACCCAGCTCCACCACGATGGAAAGCGAAAGCGTGTAGGGGACCCTACACGTGCATGATTCAATCATGCACTGGGCCTCTAGTATGTATATAAAAGGCTAATATGCTAAGTGTTCATCTGACCAGTCAGTACGACATGTACTGATCACCAGGGGGCAGATGCTCAACGCAGGAGCTACCATGATATGCACTGGCCATTTGCACCGCGGACCTGGTGCCGACAAAGTAACACTCTGCTTCCAGCAAGTGGGACATAGCCCCTGCCACAACCCCAGAGTGACACCCCACCAAATCGCAGCCGACTCTGCCAAGACCCATGACACAAAATGCGACCCACAGCCCAGCCCAGAAAAGGTGGATGTGGGCGCTGGTGATGTCACATAGCAATGCCCAGCTTCCTCACCCTAGCAACTAGCCTCCTTGGAATTTCTTCAGCCCAGGAACACGATTTGCTTTATAGCCAGGTGGAAACATTTTACACTTTAACCAAATGTCTGTGAAGCGCTTTCCCATGCCTCATCTCATTTGATCCTCACAGAAGTCCTGGAGTAGGTAGATAGGAAACTCAGTGGAATCCTATTTTCTTTTCATTAGCCGGAAAACGGAGATTTAGAAAGCTTAGAAACTTGACCTGACTGAACAGAAGTAAGAAATGGTGGACCTTGAAAATGACTTCAGCTTTTCTCACTGTGCAGAATATAGTCAAACACTGCTGCAGTTAAATAGTTTACCTTTTGTTCTCCCTGGATGATCTATAATAATAATCTGCTTCCTGTTGATATTTACTGCTGTGTTACTGACAATTACCTGAAAGAGAAGTTGGGGTACTTCACTGGGTTGGAAAAAGTTTAGCTAAATCAGAAAGCAGATCTACTTAAGCAAGTTTATTCTATATATATAAAAGGCTAAGTTGACTCATGCATGTGTGATACATAGAAAACTCTCAATGGTGCCAATCACAAGCATGTGTTTCAATCTGTCATTGTTGATCATGAATTTGGTTGACACTTCTACTATAGAGAAAGGGAAAATAGCAATATTAAAATATTTCTTCTACTTAATTTCCTTTCAATGTGCACAAATCTGTGCACCGGGCCACTAGTTAAACAATAATTACCCTTTTACATTGATCCTATGCGTCATTTGGAATTTATGTTGACATCTCTAGACTATGAGGATCTAATTTTATCTCAAATATTCAACTAATTTCATAAGCAAATTTGGCTGAATATATTCATTTTTTCATGTTTTAAATTATGTTGACTATTTTTTTAATTTGGGGAAGTACTATGAGTATTGAAAAAAAATCACATAAGCCAAGATCACTAAAGCATCAAAAATACCAGAAATGATAATTTATTGTCATTATTGTCTTCAAACCAAAAATGAAGACATTCTTTCAAAAAGATATGTTGAGTTAGTGCATTCCATTGAAAACCAAGGTAAAAATAATAATAGATGCTTAGGGAGACTCAGGATAAATACTCAAACATCATATATGACATTACTATTTCTTATAAAAAGTGACTCTTTTTTAAAATATTTGTATTGATTTGAAAGAGAGAGGAATGAAGAAGGATAGAGAGATAGAAACATTGATGAGAGAGGACCATTGATTGGCTTTCTCCTGCACACCGCCTACTGGGGATTGAGCCCTGGCCCTGGTTCATGGGTCGACACTCTTGGTTCATGGATTGACACAACCACTGAACCACACCCAGCCAGGCAATGCAAGGTGACTTTATGAACTCCTCTGAACCCAAACATTCTTGCCTCTACCTTCACCAACATACCTCAAGTGCTAATTTTTCCAGCAAATCTCTTGGCCAATTATTACAGAATAGAACTTACTAAGCCTTATCAATCGCACACTTTAGTGTAAAGGAGCTTTGTAATATTTTCTTCAGTTTCAATTCAGTGTGTTGCAGGATGGAGACTTGGATGCTTGAGTGTACAGAGTATGTTTCAGGGAACTTGGTGTGAGATTGAGTCTGAAGTGTTGAGGTTTTGGATCTGCTAATGCCAGTATTAACCTTTGGGGAAATAATTCGCTCTATGATGACTCATTCATTGCATTTATACAATTACTGATTTGGATTAGATGAGCTCTAAGGTCATTTTAAACTTCAAGCTTTATGAAAATAGCTTAGAAATGAGAAAACAGAATGATATTCATAAAAAACTTGGCTTACATTCTAAGTTTGCATGTGAATTAATTAGCAAACAAGCATATGCTAATGCCTACTTTTTAGGACTTTAGCCAGATCATAATTTCAGTCTTCATTTCTCTTTAAACTTACATATTTTTGTTGTAAGGTTGGCTTTCACACTTAATTAAGTTTTTAGCTGAATATACATAATTCTAGGTGATGTTAGAATTCTGTGGATCTTGATTGGGGACAATTTTGCTCCCATTCCCCCATTGAACATTTGATAATATGTGGATAAATTTTTGTTTTTCACAAGTTTACATGGGGCATTACTGACATTGGATGGAGAGTGGCCAGGCTGCTGAACATTCTACCTTTAACAGGATGGCCTTCCCAACAAAGAATTAGCCAGTCTAAAATGCCAATAATGTTATTCTTAAAAATCTCTGATATAAATGTACTATGAATACAACATGATGAATTTGCAGGAGGTTAAATTTGCCCTTTCTTTTTTATAATAACCATGCAAAAATTTTTGACTGAAGGGATATATGTTATTAAATGATGAGGTATTAAATTTAATCAAATCATAATAATGAGAGATTTGTGTTTTTTCTAAATATATTTTTTTTTGTTGATTACAGAGAGGAAGGGAGAGGGAGAGATAGAAACATCAATGATGAGAAAAAAATCATTGATTGTGTGCCTTCTGCACACCCCCCTCCCACCACTGGGGATCTAGCTCATAACTGTGGCATGAACCCTGACTGAAATTGAACCATGACTGAACCATGACCTCCCAGTTCTTAGGTCAACACTTAACCACTGAGCAACACCGGCCACTATCTTGCTTAGGTTTTTTTGAAAAAAAAAAAAAAAAAAGATATATTCCATTCATAAGCTATAGGAATGATAGTGCCTACACTCTGAGGACAAGTACTGTCAATAGTAATTCCACAAAGTATACTTGCTATTGAATTTGTCCTATCAATAGCAAGTATACATATTAAGAAACACAAGACATGGGCCTTAGTCCAGTGGTCTAATAGATATATGAATTCAATACTTCTGTTTATTTGAGATCAATAAAAGCATTTGAATGCCTACCAAAAGATTATGGAGAATACATATCATTTTATTTTACATCTAACTTTTCACAGAAGAGGACAATTGCTTGTACAATACTTAAAAAAATAGAAAATATTAGTTATGTCCAGATTTTCCAGAATAATTGCAATCTAATGATAGCTCCTACTTTTACATCTATCATTGGCACCATGTTTTATATTTGTTTATTTTGTACTTTCTTTTCTTATCTTGTTTTCCAGATTTAAGAACTCTCCAGGTGTAGAACCCATATTCAGTGTTCTCTAAAAATGCAAAAAAAATCTTGGAAATCATATACTAACCATAATCCAAATGTACTGCTTAAAAACCAGATTTCTGATTCTTATTACCTTTAGAAACAAACACAAAATTATAAACTCTTAATGACTTACATAGTAAACATTTATATGTTACTTGGTCTTTGCAATGTAAAGAGTTATCAGTCTTGCCCCTAGCTGCATGGCTCAGTGGATAGAGCGTCAGCCTGTGGACTGAAGGGTCCCAGGTTTGATTCTGGCCAAGGGTACATGCCTGGGTTGTGGGCTTGATCCCCAGTAGGGGGCATGCAGGAGGTAGCCTATCAATGATTCTCTCTCATCATTGTTGTTTCTATCTCTCTCTTCTTCTCCCTTCCTCTCTGAAATCAATAAAGAAATATATTTAACATTTTTTAAAAGAGTTATCAATCTAATGGATAGGCTTGAAAATAAGAATCCAAACTGGATTCTTGGAAATGAAATAAAAGTCAAAGAAGTCTTTTATATTGTTTGGAACATTATAGTCACCAGAAGAAGCGCCATCAATGATAAGTATAAAAGGTTTTAAGGAGGCTCCCTAGTCTTAGAAAGCTTTGTTTCATTTGATTTGTTGCTAACAGAACATTGTTCTCCAATGTGCTAAACATTTTTCTGTTATTGTGACTGCAGCAAAGAGCAATACTAGTAAACATTAGTCTCTTGGATTTGTATAGAATATTCAGGGATAGATGATGACCAGTTAAACAATAAATAAAAATAACAAAATCTGTGTGAAATAAATGAATGATGTGAAATGAACAAGACTGTCTTTGAGGGTTAGTTTTAGGTAGGACAGTCAGAAATTTCTGAGTTGCTCCCTAGCCGGTTTGGCTCAGTGGATAGAGCATCGGCCTGTGGCCTGAAAGGTCCCAGGTTCAATTCCAGTCAAGGGCATGTACCTTGGTTGTGGGCACATCCCCAGTAGGAGGTGTGCATGAGGCAGCTAATCAATGTTTCTCTCTCATCAATGTTTCTAACTCTCTATCCCTCTCCCTTCCTCTTTGTAAAAAATCAATAAAATATATTTTAAAAAAAGGAAAAAAAGAGAAATTTCTGGGTTGAGAATTGACAATGTGAAATATGTTAAATGTGAGCAAAGAGCTTTCTATGCAGGAAGTATTTTGTGCCTTCCCACCCCCACCCCAATACACACAAAAGCAAGAGGAAGGCAAAAATCTTTTGAACATGATGTATATGTTATCATCTTTTTTGTTGTGATCATATCATGAGTATATGCATATGTCCAAACTCATCAAAATGTATACCTTAAATATGTGCAGTTTCAAAAATATATTTAGTATATATCAATCAAGTTAATTAAAAATGAAAGAAAGCATCATTCTAAGTGAATGTTAATGGATTGGGAAGGTGGCCACCCTCATCAGAACATGTAAATGCCTCCAAATGCTTGACTTCTGTAGATGAAATGACATGATGTTTGAAGCCAAAATCTGCCCATCTTCAACAGCTTCTGCTCTAGGCATTAGGAGAGCAGAGGGGGACTACATTAAAGAAAAAATCCCTATTCTCAGCCCTAACTGGTTTGGATCAGTGGATACAATGTTGGGCCGTGGACTGAAGGGTTCCTAGATCGATTCCAGTTAGGGGCATGTACCTTGGTTGTGGGCTCGGTTCCCAGTAGTGGGCTTGCAGCTGATCGATGTTTCTCTCTCATCTATGTTTCTAACTCTCATCCCTCTCCCTTCTTCTCTGTAATGTGTGTGTGTATATATATATACACACACACATATATATATGTGTGTACATCATTTTAGACTCTTTAAATATATATATATGTATGTATATATATATATATATGTGTGTGTGTGTGTATATATACACACCCACACACACACACACACACATACATTTTAGACTAGTTGGGAGAGAGAATTATTGTAGAGACCATTAGCCTAATAGTTGTGCCTGGTTCTCTGTTTACCTTATCTGGAAAATAAAATGAATGGAATCCCTGACAATGAGAAAGTTCTGAAAGACCCTGGCAAAGAAAGTATGGTGGGATTGACCCCTATCCCATTTAATAGGCTCTAACATGTCATATTGAGTGCTTTGCCAAATACTTGTCAATCATTTATTATTTCAGATTTAAAATCTGGATATACACACCTTCAACTACAGTCAGACCAGGAAATACAGTTTGATGATTCTTACTTTTCTGTTGCAAATTAATATTGTCTAAATTTTGTTACCATATGATCAGGAGGAAGTGTGGCTACCATTTAAAGGGTTCAAGCTCTAGTTTTTATTTGACAACTAGTGGCCTAGTGCACAGATTCATGCACATTGAAAGGAAATTAATTAGAAGAAATATTTTAATATCGTATTTGCCCTTTCTCTATAATAGAAGTGTCAACCAAATTCACTATCAACAATGACAGATCAAAACACATGCATGTGATTGGCGCCAGTGAGAGCTTTCTATATATCACACATGCACGAGTCAACTTAGCCTTTATATATATATATAAATAAACTTGCTTAATTAGATCTATTTTCTGATTTAGCTAAACTTTTTCCAGCCCAGTGAAGTACCCCAACTTCTCTTTCAGGTAATTGTCAGCAACACAGCAGTAAATATCAACACGAAGCAGATTATTATTGTAGATCACGCAGGGAGAACAAAGGGTAAAATATTTAACTGCAGCAGTATTTGACTATATTCTGCACAGTGAGAAAAGCTGAAGTCATTTCTTGATTATTTTCAGTCAGGTCAAGTTCCTAAGCTTTCTAAATCTCTGTTTTCTGGCTAATGAAATGAAAATAGGATTCCACTGAGTCTCCTATCTACCTACTCCAGGATTTCTGTGAGGAACAAATGAGATGAGGCACAGGAAGACGCTTCACTGACATTTAATTAAAGTGTAAAATTTTGCTCCTGGCTATAAAGCAAGTCATATTCCTGGGCTGAAGAAACTCCAAGGAGGCTAGTCAGTAGAAAGAGGAAGCCCGGCATTGCTACATGACGTCATTACCCAGTGCCCACATCCACCTTTTCTGGGCTGGGCTGGGCTCTGGGTCGCATTTTGTGCCATGCGGTCTTGGCAGTGTCAGCTGCAATTTGGTGGGGTGTCACTCTGGGGTTGTGGTGGGGCCTGTGTCCCACTTGGGGAAAGCCGAGTGTTGCTTTGTGGGTGCCAGGTCCATGGTGCCATTTATTTGTAAATGGCCAGTGCACATCATGGCAGCTCCTGCGTTGAGCATCTGCCCCTTGGTGGTCAGTGCACATCATAGTGACTGGTCAGATGGACACTTAGCATATTAGCCTTTTATATATATAGATAAGCAGTATTTTTCTTTTTCCTATGGTTTTAGAAAGGGAATATATTGCATATTGTGTTATGCAAGGTCCAATTATTTAAACATGCCTTTCATTTATAGTTATTTACATTTTCCTGATCCATTTTGCATTTTCATTGCATGATGTGCTCTATCTTTAGATCTCACAGAATTTGTCCTATCAATAGCAAGTAATTATTTTTTAACACTTTCGGATCCACCGTGTTTGTGTTGTAGCTGTATAGCAACACTGACCATACAATAGAACCAGAAAACACCCTTTTTAAGTATTATAAGACTATCTTTCTTAGCTGTCTGATCTGACTTTAGTCATATCTTCTTGACTCCGTATTTTTACCTACAAACCAATGTTCACTTTACTATTTATGTATCTCTCTAAACAGATAATTACTCATATTCAAGGTTGCATTTGCCATTTTTCAATTACACAAATGCTTTACTCAACAAACATCCATTTACTGAATACTTTAGCCCAGGTGTTTTTAGTAGAGGTGGGAGAACAACAGAAAACCAGGTCAACAAGTCTTTCTGCTGGAGGTCTTTCTAATCAAAACACAGTGAAAATATGTCACTTCTACTATGTATTGTATCATCATAAGAGACTAGTTCTTTAATGGTCCAATAAATTATTCACCCCCAAAATAGTTTATTTAAAGCTTGAGACAATACCCAGGATGTTCTACATAGCCACACTGTTCCAGTCATAGTGAGAATGTCTTCACCAGCTGCCAAGGACATTCTTTCATTTTTATTGTAAGTAAAAAATATCTTTTTTTTAATTTTTTTTTTTTTTTTTGTCAGTAAAGAGAATGCTTGCAAGCCAAACAATGGAGCAAAGAACACAATGAAAATGATGAACAAAATTTTGGAAGCTACTATACAGAAAAGAAAGAGAACACATAGAAAATAAAGATGATTTAATCTTTTTGCCAGAAAGCCTATAAAAAGTGAATCATACTGCTGTGAAAATGAGTCTTATTTGACCACCCAGTTATTTATACTTGCTTACAGACATATTACCAGCAGAAAGTACAAACACATTTTCTTGAGTTTGTTTTTTAAGGTATTTTACTAACTCCAGCTGTAGTCAAACAAAACATGAAATAATAACAGTTCAATGCTGATATCACTCTTCATCTCCATTCTCTCCTGCTGATTTACATTTCAATTAGCTTTCAGTTGTAAGAAACAAATACCTCCATTAAGGGTAGAAGAGAAACCATTACACTGCACTATTTTAGCATTTTTTTCTGTATGGGAGTGCTCTAGGATTATCCTAGATGAGGACTGTGATACCCACAACCAGTTATTTGCAGTTTGTCTCAGGAACAGAAGGTGTGAGTTACATCTCTTGGAGGGGCATATCCTCATGCTTTGCAAATAGGGTACTGCACACTCCTGATAAAGAAATCCAATTATCCTTTAAAAAAGATTCAAAAGCATAATAGCAACATTCCATCAGAGGCTGTCGTTATCACATACATTTCTTGATGTATTAAAAAACAACCCTACATTCCCAGAGTTCAATGTGTGTCATACCAATTTCACTATATTGATTACCTAGGACCACACCAATAAATTTGAACAAGTGAGAAAATAAACTTCTTGAATTGCTATAAGAAATATGTGTGTAAATTTACAGGCTATATATTTTCTTCAGAATTTGACTTCAGAATTCCTAAGGACCACTGTGTTCAGAGCCTGTTTTATTTTTTTTTTATTCCAAAATCATAGAACAAAAAATATAAAAATGTATAACATGAACACAATTGTAAGTTATTGTGGTTCATAAGTTGTCTGAGCACTACTTTGTGTTAATAAAATAACAAGCTTTAGTTTATTCAACTGTCATTAATTGAAAGACATTTTCTACATTCAATGATAGCAAAATGTGAAAAAAATGCCTTTTTGAATTGATGAGATAAGATGAAAAGAAATGGAGTTTACAACAAAAAAAGTTAAAACTTTTTAAAAGTTTTCCTTTTGGAAAACCATATTGCAATTGGAACCACATTGATTATGGCATTTATTACAATTTAAGGAGTTGTTCTTCCAGCGGACCCCGTGTTCCTTTTCTATATACACTCACATGATCATAACAAACTGATAGTTTTTTCTAGACTATCGTTTTATAAAATTAGTTTGCATATTATTGTATTCGTTATATATTAATATGTAAAGTTATTACAAAATTTAGCTGCTTAAAACAACATGTAGCCCTAGCTGGTTTGGCTCAGTGGATAGAGTGTTGGCCTGTGGACTGAAGGGTCCTAGGTTCAATTCTGGTCAAGGGCATATGTCTGGGTTGCAGGCTTGATCCCCGGGGGGCGGTTGGGGGGGGGGGGAATGCAGGAGACAGCCAATGGTTTTCTATCTCTCTCTCCCTCTCCCTCTCTCTGAAATCAATAAAAACAAACAAACAAAAACACATATATTTATTGTCATACAGTGGCTGTGGGTTATGAATTCAGACATGACTTATCTGGGCCCACTACTTTAGAATCTTTCACAGGTTACAATCAAGGTATCATAAGTGGAAATTAATAGATGTTTGTTGGCAGAATTCAGTTCCTTGTGGGTTATTGGACTGAGAGCCTTAATTTCTTGATGGCTCTTGGCCATGGGCCAGGGCCAGCCCCTTTCCACATGACCCTTTTCAACATGGCAACTTGTTCATGTAATTCTGCACACAGAGAAGGCAAACATCTCTAGTAAGATGTCATTCACAATCTTTCTACTTAACTAGTAAATCTTACCCTTAACCTTTTCTGTACTCTGTTGGTCAGAAACGAGTCACTAGTCTAGCCCACCTTCAAGAGGAATGGATTAATGTGGGAGTAAATGCCAGGAAAAAGGGATCATTGGGGACCATTTAGATGTATACCTACCACAATCTACATTATAAAAGGCCAGGGTTCATAATGACTGAATGGACGACCAGACACCAGGAAGTGCATGGAGCACCTCTAGGTCCCTCCCCCCTCCCCACCCCCAGGCTCCCATCACTGGATGGCCAATGGGGAACTTAGGGGAACCAGGCTGGGTGGTAGCGGAGCAGGACTGGGGACTGGTGAGCGGGCACAAGCCTCCCCCCAGCCAGCAGGCTCCAATCGATCCTCAGTTTCTTCTGAAAGGAACGTGGCACCTCCACTGCACAGCCTCCTGGGACATGGACTCACCACTGTGAGAGGTTCCGGAGCAGAGACTTCAACAGGGACTTCAGCGACCCTCAGCCTTCACTGCTGGGAGGTGGACAGAGAGCATCAGCTTTAAAGCACAAACACTCTCCTCAGGAAAAACTGCCACCTCCCTCTTCCACAGCTGCTTCCCTGTCTGCAAGAAACTGCGCATGCTCCTCCCTGCGGGATGGGTGGGGCCAGAGCCTGAGTTGAGTGGTTCCATGATGGGGGAGGAGCCAAGCCAGGCAGCTGAGTCAGTGCAGGGATGGAGGGAGGGAGGGCGGGGCAGGAGTAAGGGGGCAGCCCTGGTTCCCTGCACCTCCTCCCACAGGCATTGCCCTTCCTGGTGTTATGATAAAAGGAGTTGTGTTTTTCTAACTCTGTCCAGGTAAAGGAAACAAGTGTCTGTTGACTTCCAATCTTACTCTCCCAGCCGCCAGTTAATCCGTCTGGATGCATCATATCCAACCTCCAAAGGATCCGAGGGGCAGGTTCAACCTTCGTTCCATAGTTGAGGAAACTGACCAATAAATACATGTGCCTCATGCCTCAGTGTCAACTCCCACGGAAAACTCCGGGTAATAACTCAGATTGTATATCTAAGGGTATATTTTCTTCTGTTTTCGTGTTTAATTCAACCCCAGCAATGAAATAATACAATAAAGAATAAAATGAGTTCAGAGGGCTCAGCATTGCATTCCCAGGGCCCTTGGTCCCACACAAACTGCAGAGCTCAGTTATCCTGAGATGAAAGAAAAGGAAATAGAAACTTCAAAGCTTTCCCAGCTCAGTCACAGAGACATCTCATAGCCACATACTAAGTACATGACATTAACTTAGGGATGGAAAGGACACAAAAGGAATAGAAGATGGAGCCATTTCCGTTCAGATTCAAACCAAGTTAACGAGGCAGAAGAAATACTGGACGCCATGGAAGAATAAGATGAAATGGTCCAGTAGGGAGTGTCACACACCTCGCAGGGACAGCACCTGGGGCTCCGGACATGACAGGAGGAGGGAGAGGGGTGGGTGAGAGGAAGTGCATGGAAAGGCCTGGAAGTAGGAACAAGAGGGTGATATGCAGAAGGTGGGCCCCACCAGGTGATGACAGGGGGCAAGCCTGTGGGAGGTGGCCAAGTGCCCCCATCTCTGCTGAGGGGTGCATGCATCTGTCCTGGGAGCTGCGGCTGATGGAGAGGGAGGCTATGGCTCTATGTGGATGAGTTGCCAATGAGTGCCTCCCTGCAGCCACAGTACTTGGTGTTCTCAACACAGCGGGAGCATAGGATCATGTACACAACGTCACAAAAGAAAAAGCATCCTATTCCCAACTTATTCACAGACTTCAATTTCTGGTATCTATATTCCCAATGTGTCCACAAAAACATTTGGAAAAAGAAAAGAGATTTGTATGTGATATGACTGCATCTTTAGAAAACCCAAGTGATCACAACCAGAGCACTTTTAGCACCTAATGAGCCAAATACACTGATGAACAAAAATAGACCCAGAAACACAGACGCAAGAACAAACTGTGGAACCTCAGAGGGAAGGCGAGGGAGAGTGGGTGGGTGGGAAGAGATCAACCAATGGCCTTATGTGCATATATTCATCACCCCTGGACACAGACAATGGGGTGGTGAGGGCCTGGGGGAGGGGGGTAGTAGGCTGGAAAAGGTTAATGGGGGGAAAGGAGACCTATGTAAACCATTCAACAATAAATATTTAATAAAAAGAGTAAAAAATAAAAGAAAATTAAAAAGTAAACGAGAAGAAAAGAAAAGCCAAGAATAACTGCCCTGGCCGGGTAGCTCAATTGGTTGGAACTTCGTCCTGTACATTGAAAGGTTGCAGGGTCTAACCCGGGTCAGGGTGTGTGCGGGAAGCCACTGAGCAAGTGGTGCCTGGAGGAGGGAGGCTCCTCAGACCTAAACCCAGTCCAGGCCTCGCCCATGATCCAAGGCCCGTCCTCTGCTGAGTGAGACCGGACCTCCCAGCTTCCTGTCAAGTACCTGGTCTCTGAGTCATAGGGCCGCTTCCCCATGTTCCTCAGAATGCACTGCTCAGTAACCATCTATATTAATAAAAGGGTAATATGCTGATTAGACCAGATGTCCCTCCAGACAAAGCCACAGTGGCAGGGGCTGAGGCAGAGGTGGTTAGGGGCGACCAGGCCGGCAGGGGAGCGGTTAGGAGCCAGCAGTCCCGGATTGCAAGCGGGATCCCAGATTGGAGAGGGTGCAGGCCGGGCTGAGGGACGCCCTCCCCCCCCATGCATGAATTTCATGCACTGGGGCTCTAGTTATTAATAGAAGTCTACTCTGAAAAATAGGAGACAGGAATTTAAAAAAAAATTTTTCTAGTGATCTTGTTTTATTTTCTCCCCTATAGCTATGTGTTTTTGCTGTTTTATTAAGTTATGAAAAGTCTACTGTTAAAAGAGCATATGCTAAACAGGGAAGAGAAAGACCTAGATTTCTAGTTTAATAACTTACTAGCTATATTGCATTGAACGTATTACTTAACTTCTCAGCCTTTAATGATTTATCAAATAAATGGGATTAATACTTAATATCATCTACTTGTGGGTATCTTGTGAGGGAAAAATGTGTTACTTTCCAAGAATCTATTGAATGACAACACATACCAGGATCCATTCTAGTTCCTAAGGATAAAAAAAACTAAGCAATAAATAATCCTTTCCCGGAACAGTAACTAATCTAAGATGAGAAAGAGTATTTAAGCTATATAGAAATATATCTGGCTTATAGGCACTCAGCTAATGTTGGCCCTGCCTCTAGAGGTCTTTTTGTTTCTATTTTCTTTTACTATATATTGATTGTTCATCCTTCAGTGACAACAAAGGAGCAATTGTTATACTCTTAGAAGATCAATTAAAGGGCATCATCGCTTTTATTTTCAGCACTCTCACCTGTTAGTTTGCGTTTCTTTACCTCTTCATCATTTCCCATCACCCACCTCCCCTCCAAAAGTGCAGAAGAAAAAGGCACTTAAAATCTTGAGAATTTGAACTGAGGAAAATAAAATGCTAAGGAGGAGAATATTGCAGGAAATATTTATTAATGTTAGTATGAAGATTTCACCAGAAATAAATTAAATCACTATATAATTTCCATATTTAGGGATCATAATTCCATTTGGTAGAGCTACTTAACATTGCCATTCAGAGGAAATGTAATGTTTTATTCATAGGTGTTTTTTTGAAATAGAGGCCAAACATTCATATTTATAATATGAAAAACACATTAATATTTAAACATCTATCTCTAAATTTAATCAAATACAATTAGCATAATGGAAGTAAAAATACAGATGACCCTAGTCAATACAAATTTTAAATGGACTATAAAACTACTGTTTATTGAAATTAAGATTAAAGAATTCAATTTACATTTAAGAACCAATTTAACATGATATTATATTCTATAGCTAATGCATGCATCTTAAGGATTCTCTGCCTGATTTTTCCCATTTATATAATTAGAAATCTAATTCACAGTATTTGAAGAATTAGCATTTGTGAAAGTACCTTGCTCAGTGTTTGGCATATTATAATTAGTCATATATGAAAGTTAATTTTCCAGAACTGTCTCAAGATAAAATTAGGCTCTACAGGCAAGTATCAACTAGCTAAAAATGTCAAGTGTGTGTGTGTTAACCTGGCATATTTCTGGATCCAGAACCCCATAAAATATGCTGAAAACATTTTCTGTGTTCCCCTCCATACTCCTCTGCTCTGCACTCCTGTGTTGCACTGTAATGACTACCAGATGTTATTGTTTGAATTCTGGGACTGATATAGAAAGAAGTGAACAGATATCTGAGTGGCAGGGAATAGCTTGATCAGTGATTCTGATGGGCACCTGACCATGGAGGCAAAGCAGGCTGACCTGAGAAATTAGTAGATAGTCAGCAGTAGTGAGGATGACTCAAGCCAAGTTGGGGAATGTGTTTACAGGGAGAGATCCAGCAGGGAGAAGGAGAGACCAAAACATTGCAGGGAAGCTCACATGGCTTAGTGGTGGTGGCACCTGGTCTCTTAGATTCCTGTTGGTCTCTGTTGTAAGTCTCTAGTACCTAAAAAATTACATCATATGCTTTTGAGGGGTTATCATTTTGGTAGATACCCTCAAAGTTGTGCTGGCCTCTGACGTTGTGCTTAATACTTTTGGAACTGGACTAAAGAGGTCTGTTTGCCTGAACACATTGAAGCCCAATCAAAAGGATAAAGGAGTTGGACTCCAAGAAAATAAGGTGTATTATTTGAGGAAATGACACCAAGCCTGGAGTTCCCAGGTAAGCTACTGTCCAAGACCTAGCTTCCCAATGGCTTCCAGGGGATGGGTTATATAGGGGAGAAATCATTAATCATGTAATTAAAGGAGTTGGGGTTGTGGGCTGTACTGATTGGTTGGGGCCAGGGTAGGGTGTAGTTAATCATTGTATCAGGTCCTGATAACAGCCATATCTTTGTTCTGTCTGGTTTCATGAGGGTGTGGTGTTAAGAGTCCTTCAGCTTTCATAGGCCTGAAGGTCAGAAACACAGCTGAAGTCAAGATGTTATCTTTGGTTTTAGCAAAACTCTGTTTCTGTAGTCAACAGATCTGAGGTTTTGTTAAGACATTTTTATCCTGACCAGAATCTGATGTCTTAAGGGCTTGGTGATTAAGGAAGGGACTGGATGAACAGTTAGAAGAACGGTTCATGGTAAAGAAATGGAGTTTCTGTGTGTATATGTTATAGGATAGGTTAGGGGCTCATCTCCCCTGTTTGCTCGTGGGAGGAGGATTCTTGTGGTACTGCTGCAATAAGAATTTCTGGAAGCCACATAGGAGGATGAGATATAGTAGAAATCTTTATTTATGTGGGATTACACCCCTAGGTTTCCGAAGAAGTCCCCTTTCTTTAGTCCAGTCATACAAGAAATTTTGCTAGAGCTAAAATTTATTTCCATGTTGGAGCCGGGTCTGGTCCAGCATCAGGCTGGCTTAGCTTGTGTTTCCTGCTGCAGTTCATCAGTCCATCGCCCATGGGGTCTGCCTGGCCGTGGGTCATATGGGCAGCCTCAAGAGAGCCAAGAGCCAAGAGCCACTTGAGCAACAAGAGAGAAAATTCCTTTGTTTAGGGAATTATGTATTTCCAAATCTTTGATCCTTTGCAGTGGCCACACTCATTCTGGTCAATGACCTCTGTCTCTAGTTATGATTGGCAGGAACCTTCCCTAATCACCTCAACTTTACTGGGCATGTGTCTATCTTCCCTTTGTCGGATCCCTGGGATATGCAAAGTTGCAGCTTCCTGGTGACGATGCCAAAATGACATGCCTATAATGTCTGGCCTTCCCATTTTGCTCCTTTCCTATTATTAATAACTAGCCATTTACATTGGCATTAGTTACATTTTCTAGAAGTGTCCTGTGGTAATCTGCTGCTGAAGTCAGACAAACTTGTCTTTTTCTCTCTTTCTTCTAATGATTGTTCTGGTTCATGAGTGGCTTTCTCAGACATGATCAAATGTATGGGACCATGTGACGCTATCCTCCAACAACTCCTCCAGACATATTCATCAGCCATTTCTGTGTACCATTCAGTTTGTGCCTCTAACTTTCCTCCCCACCCTTCAGCCAAGCCTCAAGGATGTTGACTAGAGCCATAGAAGAGAAAAAAAGTGCCAGAAGCCATTTTCATTCTATCTTTTTCCCTGAGAGCCCTTTTTCAGAACTCACAGCCGTTTCCACCTTTCCAGTGGAGTTGGAATTCCACATTTTATCCTTAGTTCTCTTCATACTGAGGTTCTTATTAAAGCTTTACAAATTCAACAATTACTGATGCTTAAGGCATTTCTTCTACAAATGTATTAAATAAAATACAATTGGAAACTCAGTGCCAAGTAATCACAACTTTATTCTATACACACTCTTGGATCCTAACACCCAATCTTCCAACCCAAACATAATGTTAAATCAATTGAGGTACAACAATGAGCAAAATGTATCAAGGGAAGTTTTTTAAATACACAGATTTTAATATCTTTAAAAATTCTACTTCTTCAGTTTATAATGTTAATATTTCTCCCTGTTGAATTTTAAGCTTATTTAGAAGTGTTGTACCTTTAAATTTTAAATTACATATCATAGTATCTTCTTTTTACTATGTATTAAATAGTTGTTCATTGAATGGATTAAGTGATGAGATGGTAAGCTTTTTATTTTATTTTTTAAAATAGATTTTTATTGCTCTCAGAGAGGAAGAGAGAGGGAGAGAGAAATAGAAACATCAATGATGAGAGAATTATTGATTGACTGCCTCCTGCATACCCCACACTGGGGATCGAGCCCATAACCCAGGCATGTGACCTGACTGGGAATTGAAACGTGAATTCCTGGTTCATAAGTTGATGCTCAACCACTGAGCAACACCAACCAGATGAGATGGTAAACATGCCTGCACTGTAGGGGATAGCCTGTTGCTCTTAAACTATAAGCCTGTGCAGCATTTGCTATGCAGAACAACATGAGATTAAAATCAAGCTTAAGAGCTTAAGAGGAAATGGTGCATTCAAAACTTGCAGTAACACCAGATATATGAACTTGCAGCTGGTGTAACAAGGCTTACTATGTACAGTAAATATATTTTAATAGTTAAAAAGAATGCATCTTACCTAATAAAAGAGAAACATGCAAATTAACCATCACTCCACTATGCCCACAGCCAATCAGAGTGACTATGCAAATTAACCCAACAAAGATGGAGGTTAATTTGCATATGCAGGCAAGGAGCAATGTGATGCCTGCTATGAGGGGAAGGGGGGCAGCGGACGGAGCTACAGGAGCGGTGCTCCAGAAAGAAGCTAGGACTTGCTGGCTCCCGGTTGGGCCAGGAGCAGGGATGTGCTGGCTCCCAGGCAGCTGGGAGTGAAGCCAGGGGAAGGAAGGACTATTCTTGCACGAATATCGTGCAATGGGCCTCTAGTTCTAAAATAACAATAAATTTAAATAAATAATAAATAAATAAAATCACAATAAAAAGTATAGTATAGTAAATACATAAACTAGTAACATAGTCATTTATTACCATTATCAAGCATTATGTTCTGAACATACTTGTTTGTACTCTACTTTTATACAACTACCAGCACAATAGGTTTGTTTACACCACCATTACCACAAACATGTGAGTAATGCATTGCTCTCTGACATCACCAAATGATAGGAATTTTTCAGCTCCATTCTAATCTTATGGGACATTGTCATATATAAGGTCTGTCACTGTCCAAAATGTCATTGTGGAGCACGTGATTGTGAATCAAGCAATTAAAGAGTAACACTTATTGTGTTGACATATAGAGAAAGAAAATTCAAGAGCGATGGCTCAGTTTCTGACAGAATGCATTACTGCTCCATACCTTTTCTCATTACCACTGGTTTAAAATGTGACCATTCTGTTTTCAGCCTGTTTAATTTTGTAGGAGTATATCTATGTTATTTTTTAAAAATGCAAAACCTTGTATCAGATACACTATTTAGTGTCCTTTCTCTTTATTTTTATTTTTTTATTTATTTATTAAGGTATTACATATATGTTCTTGTCAAGGTTATTTAAGTAGCAAACAGGATTCAAAACATTGTCAGGCAGCTAATAATAATAATAATAAAAACAGAAAGTTTGCTTCAGAATATAAAATTCCTTTAGGACAATATTCAGTGAATATATTATCACCAGATAATCTTTAATATTTAAGTTAGGCTAGGTGATAAAATATTTAAAGTTTTAATAAAACACTTGAGTGAAAATCACAGAATATTTGCTTTCGCTTAAATATGAACAAAACTTTCATTTGTATGATCTCATGAAAAATTCTTCATAGCTCTGTGAATGATACATAATTCAACTTCTTTTATAAAATCATTCATTGGACTTTTTAGATATCATTTTAAAAAGTGTAACTAATGGACATTCCTAGGCACTATAATGTAAAATACAATATTTGGAATTCTTAAGTCATAGCTCTAATTACTCAGTGATTTTACAAAGGACTATTAGAGAGCTTAGCATGTAAGTCATAAAAATATTACTTCTTTTTGCATTTTATGTTCAAAATCTGTGTGTTAATAGAGTGGGAACAAGAGAAGCCTGCTGGGGTCTTTCATAACTCTTGTTCTTGCAAACAGTAGAACTCTTGTTGAGTTTGTTTCCCTAGTTGGCTTTCCCTAAAGTGTACCCTTCCCTATTTTTGTTCTCTTCCATCAGATACTTATATGTCTAAACCCCTTTGAGAATATCTTTCACACCTTTGTGTCTTTCTCTAAGGGAAAATGTAATCTTACTTCCGTCATCTAATTAGCAGAGTCTCTGGGCTTCAGGCTTCCACATCAACACGAGTGTGATGAGCCAGCCAACAATGAACACTTTATTAAATTGCACACTCCCCCAAGCAGGCACGGGCTTGCTGGGCCCTAACATTTTATGCACCATTCCACCGAGGCCCTGTTTTCTGCACTGCATGTGTCCAGGCCAAGCTGAGGATATAAAGTTCTGATGAGAGTATGTATTTTTTTTTTCCGAACAAAATATTTGGCACACCATTAGGTGTTAGTTTTAGCCTGTTGTTTTGACAACTTAGAAGTAGCTAGAATTACAGAATAACAGGACACAATACTGGGCATATAACTTAGGGCATGTTTTCCTTTGGAACACCAATGTCTCAGAGTTGAATAAAGGATCCATTGGTGTGCATAAAATTTCAAAATGATAAGCCTTTTTTGGGTATTGTATATTTAGATTTATAAATAGTATGTGGTAGATTTTTTTCCTCAATAATTTATAGAAATACACATTTTTTAGTCTTTAGTTACTCAATAATTTATAAAAGCACACTTTAAAATGCTTTTAATTATTCAAATATTTAATATTTGATAAAGGAAAGTGCTAGGAAGGTAAATATCCTTTTTTAAAAATGGCATTCATCCTTCTATAATAGGTATCCTGACAGGTGTAAGGTGATATCTCATTGTGGTTTTGTTTTGCATTTCTTTGATGATTAGTGATGTTAAGTATATTTTCATGTACCCGTTGGCCATTTGTGTGAAGGTATAATCTACATAAAGTAAGTTTGTCTTTTCTAGCGTAAAATTCTATGAATTTTGACAAGTGTATAGTCTCCTAACCACAATAACATATAAAGTAGAAAACATTCCCCTCTCCCCCAAGAGTTCCCTCATATCATTTTGTGGTGAATAGGCCCTGGTAACCACTAATCTGTTGTGTTTTGTATCCCTAGACTTTTACCTTTTTAAGGATGTCATATAAATGGATACATACACTATTTATGATTTTTTAGTAGGGTTCCTTCTACTGAGCATAATGCATTTGTGATTCATCCATGTTGCTGCATATATCAGTAGAATAGTTATTAAATTTTATAGATAAGGGACATGGCACTATATGAATGTATCAAAGCTTGTTGGTTAATTTACTCATTTGAGGACATTTGGGTTGTTTCCAATTTTTGATGATAATGAATAGTGTGCGTATAACTATGTACATATGGTTTTATGTGAGTAAATGTTTTTATTTCTCCTGGACAAATATCTAGGATGGGAATGTAATATTAAATAAGGGCATGCTGAACATTTTAAGTAATTGCAGTTTGATTTCTAAAGCGGCAATACTATGTTGCATTTGCACCAGCAAAGTGTAGAAGATTCATTAGCTCTGCATCCTTCCCAAAACTTGGTAATGTGAAAGCTGGGTTTGAATTCCAAGAGGCGTAGTGGGGGATTGACAGTTGGGGAGAGGATCGGGTATGAAGTTAGTGAAGATAGGGGGCAGAAGCCAGTAAATGTAATCATACCTTCTAAGGGGATTGTTCAAATCCATTTTTATTAGATAATTTACAACCTTAAACACTTCAAACTTTGCCTCCAATGACACAATTCTCAAAACAGAAAAATTAGCTACAAGATCTTTGTTCTCAATAGGATTTGAATAACAAATTTATACTTAAAATTCAACATGTCAATGATATGTTTCAAATCCAAAGCTATCTGTGGCATTTATATGCCTAAACACATTTTCATTAATGTTTTATATAGAAACACATTTTTGTTAAATATATTCAAAACCTTACTGTGGGTGTCCAAACACTTGCTTGGCCTCCAGTTCAGACACTTCCTGCATGTAAGAAATCTCCCGCTTCCAATGGTTCATCTTTGTGCTCAGCAAACTGGAAGTTAGCCAGGATGTCTTCTAGATAAGAGCATTAACGTGTGAGTTTTAACCATTATAACATTGATTCATTATTAAATTATGCAGGACATTTCAGAACAGTGACCTGAGTTATATTTCTGGTTATGACACAGTTTGAGACTAAGCACATCACCTAAATTACTCTTGACACTGTTTTCTTAACTGTTGGATTAAGTTAGAGGATAAAACGTTTATTTCTGAAGCTCAGTTCAAAAGTACTTGAACATGTGTTTGCTGCTAAGGTCAGGGCTAATTTCTCCATTAGGCAGAGTAGGCACCAAGCTTAGGGCCCTCGATGCTTTAAGGGAGGGGCCCATGAAAATGTTTTAGTTTCTTTAAAAATCAGAGGAAATAGATGAGCTTTGAGGTCAAAGACAATGCTTTAATATATAATATTAATATGTGTTGTTATATAAATGCAGTTACAAGATACATTTCCTATTGTGTTTATCAAGGGAAAAAGTCACAGAGACAAACTGCCCAGGGCCCATAAAAGTCATAACACAGCTCTGGCTAAGACAGAAAATTGTGGCTGAAGGGTTAGATGATTTGGATTCTGCATTGTAACAGGCCTGGGCCTAAATTTGGGTTTGAGCTTAGTCATCTTAGGCTGTGTCATACGATCAAAGTGAAATTATTTCCATTTGTGAAAACATATGCTCCTTATAGTCCCCTTGAGCTTTGCACATTTTCCCCCTGTTTATGACCCATTAAATACTCATGATCTATTATTCCAATTCAAGGAACACAATCCCATCCTATTGCCATACCTCAATTTACCTCCTTCATATCTTTGCAATCTGTTTTCTCTTACCTGCGTGTTATCTAGGTCATGATTTCCTCCAAAAAGATTTCGCAGGCCACCCATGTTTTCATCCACACTGTTTAATCCTAGATATCAAGAATAATTTCAGTTTTGTTCACATTTGAAAGGTTTTGTAGAACAAAATGTGTGGCACGAGACTGTTCCACACTCATTGCTGAGAGAACAACGCAACCCCATCTAGAGAATGGAAACTCTAAATGCACTCCATTGAGAAAATCTCACACACACAATGTACAGGTAGTTCATATTATTATATAGCCTACTCCTCCTAGTATTTACAATAGAAGTATGATTTAGAATCTAGAGTCTATACTTAGCTATTATAACCTTTAAGAATTGAAAAAAATAAATATTAGAAAATAAAGAAATAAAGCTTGTATTGTCTTTTTAGTGCTGGTGAAAACTGATGAAGGTGCTGTTTAGCATTGAGCCAAGCATTATGGAAAATAAGTTAAATCTAGTCCCTTTCTGCCATCAAAAAAAAATGAAATTTAGCTAACACAATGCTATTCCAGTTTTATATCTCAGCTGCAGATACATAGTTTAGGAATTAATCCTTTTTTAGGTGATGGGTTTCATATAGGGATAATACTGGCTATCTAAAAATGGGCTTCTTAGAATTGTGCGAATATTGAAGAATAATTAGAATTAAAAATTACTGCTGATAAAATATTCTTTTATTTAAGTTTGACCATCTCATAAATGCATGTGACTAAGATGTTTAATGATTACTGTGCTTATTCTCATGTAATAACTATATTTATACTTTTTTTTTTTAAATATGTTTTATTGATTTTCCACAGAGAGGAAGGGAGAGGGATAGAGAGTTAGAAACATCGATCAGCTGCCTCCTGCACACACCACACTGGGGATGTGCCCGCAACCAAGGTACATGCCCTTGACCGGAATCGAACCTGGGACCTTTCAGTCTGCAGGCCGACGCTCTATCCACTGAGCCAAACCGGTTTCGGCTATATTTATACTTTTAAGTAGGTTTTTAGTGGTCTATAATATATCCATGTTTATACCTTTGGTATTTTTCACAATTGAGTGTCGTGTATATTTTTTGCCCTTTTGGGTATAATAGTAACAACACACTTTGCAATACAATTAATTCCAATTTAGTCCATTTTCTGCACACTCACGTGGTGGACACTCTAGAGTGTATTGTTAACACATCATTTATTAGTATATACCCAGAATGTCTTTCTAGAAGTAACTTTGAATACTAGTATACTAATACATTAAATGAGAAATGACACCACAACCTTGGTAGGGATAAGTAATAAAACTCCCAAGCACTCTCTCCCCATCTCTTCATTCATTGATTTTCCAGAAGTAGTTCAATTCCTGGATTAAAGGAAATAGGGTACTAGATGGCTTTCATTCTAGCATCTTTAAGTTAGGAGAGCATTCTCGTTGAGAGAATTCTTTCTACCAATTTCCACATAATGAAATAAATCTGAGCTACAGTAGAATGAGACTTCCAGGAACAGCAGGTGTAATGTCACAGCTATATTAGCACTGCTAACTTGATCGTGGATCAAGTTACATTTGGGACTGTCACACTCACTGCCGAAGTTTAAAAAGGCTGCTGAGAGAGTCAGAAGAACACTCGGGTGCCATTCCTGAGCCCATTAGCAGAATCTTACAGAAAATGGTAACGCCAAGCTCTGTGTCTCTCTCACAAATGCTTTTCTTTCACACTGCCATATGCTTTATCCACCCACCACCCCACATTTATATGGGTTATATTTGGTTTTTGCAAATTATCTCGTTAAGATGTTAGCACGTAGTATATCTGCAGAAATACATTGCTGGTCTCTGTACGGGTCACATTCCTGGAGAATAAAATTAATTTCAAATGATTTTGCTTGAAGGGGAATTTTAATCTGAGACGAATAGCCAGGATCAGATTCTTTTTGCAGTTCTCTCTACATTGGTAATGATCTTAGCAATAATATATAACTCATATCTGTAACTAGCAAACCTCTGTTGTTTTGTATTTTAGTCAACAATACTCTATAGATTGCCAGTTTGACTAACGCCTTGTGTGAGTTCTGTGATGTTTTATATAAATAGGATATAAGCATCTAATGGGGTAAATGGTCCTTGACATGTTTGTTGTGCTTTCCTAGGGAAAGTAATCAAACATCCTTCCAAGGGAAATATTTAGAAGAAATAACAATATTCAATCCAGTTCAAAAAATATTCACTGAACACAATGAACAAACCCCAATATTAGTAACTTTGGATACAATATGTAAGACCCTTATTCAAATTTAGAGCCTAAACAGTAATTCATATGCAAATGCATACTTAACATAGAGTGATAAATATTAAATGTGGAATTATATATTTTCTATGAGATTAGAGCACAGTAGGTAGTGTGTAATGAACTCTTGGAAAATATAATCAAGCATATGGACTCACATTATCTGAGTCCTTAGTGGAATGCTTTGATTCAATTATGTCACATAGTGCTTTATACAAGATGCATAAAATGCTATCAGTGCATAAAAGAAAGTATTTAGTATGCACTGGCTCATTTTAATTGTATAAACACACCTGAAAAATGTACCTTTATTTCTCACTGTTGAAATTTCATTAGACTGTATTGGTGCTATGAAACTCTAAAAGGATTAAAATTGTTCATCCATAGAGGCTTGGATTGGATTGCAATAATCATTAGTATTTTCTATTATGATTATAAATTATAAAATTAAAGAAAAAAAGCAAGTACATTAAGATCTTAATCAACATAATCAACTGACTAAAGAATGATTAATTCCTTTTATTAGCCAAGGATGGATTGTAGCTTAATTGATCACCTGTGATGTGTGGAGACTTAATTAATAATTGAGATATGTCAGCATGCCTATTATATTATACTAGTAGCCCGTTTGCACGAAGATTCGTGCAATAGACCTTCATTCACCTGGCTGCCTGCACCAGTTTTCTGCGGGCACCGGGGACCCAGGCCTTGGCTGTGGCCACCGCCTTCTACCTTCTTTCAGGGTCCCGGTGCCAGCAGAAAACTGGTGCAGGTGAAAACTGCACCCTAGCGTCCCTGCGATCCGATCGCAGGAGCGAGCCGACCCCCCAGGTCGGCTCGCTCCTGCGATCGGAGCACGCACCTGGCTGGCGCCCAAGGCCCGGAAAGCCCCGGCGGCTTCCCGTGCCTTGGGCTCCGCCCGCACCCCAGCGTCCCTGCGACCCGATCGCAGGAGCGGGTTCGGCTGGCTCCTGTAATCGGAGCAGGTGCTTCCCTTCAACGGTTTCCTGGTGAGCGTGGTTGATGGGCGTGGCTTGGTTGGTGGGCGTGGCTTGGGCGTAGCGAAGGTGCGGTCAATTTGCGTATTTGTCTATTATAAGGTAAGATTTCGTGATTTATTTCCCTTAGCTTCCTATATAATAAAATTAGTATGTTATGGAAAAAAGCAATTGTTGTGATAAGTATTTCAGAAGAATAATGAAATCACTATGACTGTAAAAATAAAATAAGATTAAGTGAGACAAATGATTTAAAATTTGCATATAAAGGAAAATGCAGTTTATAGTAGAAGCAGTAGAATCATTGATATAATGTGGGCAGACTTGACTTAGAAAGATTCTTCTGGTTAAAAACAAAATTCTGCAAAAAGCCTGATTATTCAGAAATTAAACATTTTGTTCTTCCACAGTAGTCAACTTATATCTTATTTTCCCATCAGTGTAATAAGCTACATACCTGAGTTGTGAGGCACTAAACAGGAAAATGGTGTAAACATATTCTGAAGATGTTTTAGGATTAGAGAGGTTTACAGCTTTGCTATTCAAAGTATGTGGTTCCAGCCTCATGGGCATTGCAGGAGAGCTAGTTAGAAAGAAATGCAGAATTTTGGACCCCACCCCAGGCGTAGGAAATGAGAACATTTAACAAGATCCCCAGGAGTTGTGAATATATAATAAAGTTTGAAAGCACTGGTTTAAAGAGAATACAGGAATGTAGAATGTTGAGGGATCCTATATAATAAAAGCCTAATATGCAAATCCACTGAATGGTGGACTGAATGGTGGAATGACAGGTGGAATGACTGGTCGCTATGACACACTCTGACCACCGGGAGGCAGATGCTCAATGTAGGAACTGCCCCCAGCCCACGGGCCCTAGGCCAGCAAAGGCTGGTGCCAGTGGGGACCCCCCCCCCCCCGCCCCATCACCTCGCCAGTTGCCCCACAGATCAGCTCTGATTGCTGGCCAGGCCTAGGGACCCTACCCACATGAATTTGTGCACCAGGCCTCTAGTGGTTTAATAATTCTTAAACTTTATGTAGTATTCATGCTAAATTACTTTTGAGCCTAAAGTAAGAAAATGTGACTTTGAAAGGATTTCTTAAAAATGAAATTTATTAACTGGAAATAACATTATAGAATATTATTAATTTTTTGTATTTTTATTCCAGGAAATATTTTAATTGTAGTCTCAACTCACGTGATTCTTTCTAATTATAACTCTGTTTACAATTTCAAACAACTAATCTCCCTCAAATAATATTTGTCATACTCTACCAGTAAGATTTAGGTTTGATTTTTTTCACTGTAAGTAAGCAAATCTATTCATATGGATTTTTTAATAAATATACTAATTACTTAAAGAAATGTTTACTGACAGCTATATGTACATAACAATGTGCTATCCACTAGTGAGGAAAATTCAATAAAGTATAATCACCTAGACATGATTTGGAATTATATATTAATGGGAAAGTAGTTTATACACATAAAAAATTACATGCCAGGCTTGAAATTAAATTAAAAATTGGAAATAATATAGAATAATTCAAAAAATTAGATGCTGCAATGAAATAAAAGTTCAGATGTTATCTTCCCAGTAGTAGACATGTTTAAAAATTTTAATTGATTTGGGTTTTGATGAAATGGGTTTTAGAAAATTAATTTAGCTAATACCCTGTAGAATATATTTTAAATAAGAAAGATTAAGGTTACAAAAACCCGTTGGTTGATACTTTACACTCTTTTGCATGAAACAATAATGATTTAAAAGAGTGTAGTGACACATATACTAGGAAAAAAAGAGCTGAGAGCCAAGAAGAAAAGAAAAGAAAAGAAAAAAAGCAAGGGAATATATTGACTGACAATGTAAGAGGTACTTGGTTAAATGGAAGTATCAAAGATGATTTGTACTTTGAGTCAGGTTACTGGAAGAGTTATTATTTGTGGTATTTATAATATAGGAGCCATGTTTTGAAAAGGTTCATTAACAGTCTTCTAGCTACAAACCATTACCAGAGAGAATCATTCACATAGGGCAAATTAATTATTGGTTTGTTTCACATAATTTCTTATTTTTATTTCTTTATTTTGTGTATGTTGATCAATTGTTCCTTTTTTAGAGTACTTTTAGGTTTCTAAGAAAATGAGAAAGTACAGAGCTCTCCTGTACACCCACTGCCTACATATGCATAGGCTTCCTATATAATAAAATTAGTATGTGAACATACTAATTAGTTATCAACATCACTTATTAGAATTAGGAAACAAAAACAAAAACAAGATGAACCTACATTGACACATCATAACCACCCAAAATCCATAGTTAACCTTAGGGTTCACTCTTGGAGTTGTACATTCTGTGGGTTTGGACTCATGTATAAGGATGAATGTATAGGCTCTTGAGAGTTCTACTGATATATCCTCTCACCCAGAGATTCCTTCCTCAGCCATGTCTACGCACTTGCTAATGGGCCTATCACAGGCATTCCTCACTTCCTCTATATTGTTTTCTCACTGGCATTTCTTTTTAGTTCAGCATTTCCATTTCTCTGCTTACAGTGCCCATCTGTTCTTGCATGCTGTCTACTTTATTCATTAGAATCCTTAGCATATTAGTTTCTTTAAATTCCCAGTATGATAATTCCCATATCCCTATTATGTCTGGTTCTGATACTTACTCTGCCTCCTCAGTTGTGCATTTTGCCTTTTGGTGTGCCTTATAATCCCTTCCCTCCCCTCCCCTCCCCTCCCCTCCCCTCCCCTTCCCTTCCCTTCCCTTCCCTCTCCAGACATGATGTACTGGGAAATGGAACTGATGCAATAGTCCTTAGTAATGTGAGGGTTAGGTGTGGGTCAGGGGAAGCATTCTACAGCCTACGGTTAATACGGCTGTCTTTTAATGATCCTTTGCCTCTGGACTGTGAAACTAACAAGTGTTTCTCAGTTTTTCCCCTCCTTACTAGGAACTGGCTGGCCAGAGGGGGCTGGCTGAAGTGGATATTTCCTTTCACCCAGGTCAGTTGGGCTATGGTAATACTCCAGCATGTTAGGCTCTGGTTAACTAGTTTCTTCTGAGGCAGGCCAGTTAAGATCAGAGTGATCTGATTATTTAAAAATGTTTTCTTTTCCCTCCCCCTTGTTGAAAGAAGCACAAGGGGATTTTTCTCAGGTATTTGCTGTGGAAACCAGGTCAAGCTCCTGTAGGTAAATCGCACAATGTTGAGCCCCACCCCAATCTTGGGAGCAATAGTTTATCCTGAGTCTTCTCATCTCTTCTGGATCCAAAATAGTTCAGGAAGACTTGTATACTAAAATCTATACACCATTACTGTGAACTCAATAATGCATGCATTCCCAATCAAAATCCCCACAGGCCTTTATATATAAACTAGCTTTCCCGTTGCAGGAAAATTCCTGCAATGGGATTTCCTGCTGCACTCTACCCCGCCTCCGCTCCGCCCTTGTCACCGGCCCCGCCTTCTCCTCCAGCCCGCCCGCGTTTCCCTTCTGCCCCGGCCCCGCCTCCGCCCTGCCCTTGCCGCCGGCCCTGCCTTCTCCTCCAGCCTGCCCGCGTTTCCCTTCACCCCCGGCCCTGCCTCCGCCCCCCCCTTGTCACCGGCCCCGCCTTCTCCTCCAGCCCGCCCGCGTTTCCCTTCGCCTACGGCCCTGACTTCGCTCCTCCCTTCTCCTCCCCCCCGCCCCCCTGGCTTGCTTGCTTCTTCGAAGCTTTACTCACCTTTGCAGCTCTTGGCTTCTTTCGACACTGTCTTGATATGCAAATTAGCCGCCATCTTTGTTGGGGCAATTTGCATACTCGTCCTGATTGGTTGGTGGGTGTGGCTTGGCTGGTGGGCGTGGCTTAGGTGTAGCGAAGGTGCGGTCAGTTTGCATATTTGTCTATTATTAGATTAGACTAGAGGCCCAGCACGTGATTGAAATCACATGAGGAGGTGCCCCACCTCCCGCCGTGCGAGGAGGCACCCTGCAGGTCACCTCAGGAGTCAGGTCGGACCAATGCTGTGGGAGGCTGGGACCCAGGCCTGACTCAAGCAGTGCCAGGCCGCCGCAGGAGTCAGGCCAGACCACCGCTGCGGGCAGCCGGGACCCACAACTGACTGGCTCCATGGGAAGCCGAGACCCATGCCTGACATCTGCTCCAGGTCTCCCCCTGCCCCCCTGCCTGTGTCTGCTCCAGAGCTGCCCAAGCCAGCATGGCAGCTTGGCCAGTCCCAGGCCCACCCCCTCAACTCCCTTGCCTGTGTCCACTCTGGGCTACCAGAGCTGCCACGCCGGCTCGAGCAGGCTCCCCTGTCTCTGTCTCTGTCTCCACTCCGGACCTCACCTGCGCGCGCAACCTCCTCCTGTCCAGTCATCCCGTTAGAGCGTCCCAGCCTAATTTGCATATTACCTTTTTATATATTAAGATTGCAAGATGATCATAAAAATTAAATTGAAAATGCAAAAGAACTAAAATAAACAAAAAATTGTATGGGAAGATCAAATTTGGAGGCCTAACATCTGATTTTAAGAAATTTAAATTATAATAATCAAGACAGTAGGCTATTGATAGTATAGACAAATAGATGGATATAAGAAAGTCTGAAATTTTTGACAAAGGCACAAAGACAATTCTGTGAAGTAAGGATGGGCTTTCAGCAAATGGTGCTGGAGCAATTGGTTATTCATAAGTAAGACAAGAACTTTCTGATCATACAGAGTAACATATGCCGAACTTGATTCACAAAGGACCATTAACCTAAATGTAGATCTCACTCATTTGTGGATTCTAATGAACAAAATAACCTGACTTACAAAGTAGATCCAGAGGCATGGATACATGGAACAGACTGACAGATGGCACAGGGGAAGGGTTGTGAGAACTGGATGAAAGAAGGTGAGGAGATTAACCAAAGGACATATATGCATAGCCCATAGACATAGACAGCAGTGTGGTGAAGGCTAGAGTGGAGAGGGGTGGGGACAGGGTAGAGGTGGGCAAAGGAGGAGAAAATGGAGGAGATCTGTAATAGTAACAATAAAAAAAATCTTATCAAAAACATTTCTAAAAGGAAACCTATGAGAAAATCTTATTGACCTCTTTGGCCCAATCTATATAAAAAAAAAAACTTTATAAATCAGTTTAATCAAAATTAAAAACATTTTGCTTTTTTCACATTTATTTAATCTTGCTATTGTTTGAAAAGATTTTATCAAATAATATTTATGTCAAATATATTTTAAGGATATTTTGATTATCTTAAATAAGTATCAAGTAATGTATTTTACTATAGAGCCTTTAAGAACTTGATTATAAATAATAGAAACAAGAACAATAATGGAGAAAAGATTCCATGCATATGTGGAGTGCCAATTATTTGCTAACAACTTTTATTAATACAATTTCCAACTACTAATTCCCAAAATATTGGACTTAAGCTTCTAAAATAACAGGAAATGTTATAATTGTACTGAAAATGATCACAGGTATAATAATTTCTGGCAAATATTTTCAAAAGTAAAAAAAAGAGATGAAATAAGGATGACTTTTGCTTCAACAACTTTTAAAGTTTTCAAAAGAGAAGTTACCCTAAATTACACAAAGTCTCCTCTAACTCTTAGGGAACAGTATAAGTTTATAGAAAATAAGATCTAACATGTCCTTGAAAAGGCATTTTAAAAGACAAACATCATTTTGGTAAATGTTCCTATTACTTATAATCTAATCAATTTGAATTTCTGTAGCATCAGTACTTTGTGATATAAAACCATTTTATGCATCAGAAAATGTCTCTGCCCCGAGTAGGGCATTACAGGATGTGTTTTAATGCAGTTTACATCTGTCACGTTGTAATCTCCACATGCTGTGGAGAGCTCCACTGCCATTTAATGCACTCAAGAGAAATACTGCTTTACCATGAATCTTATTTCTAAGCATGTTTGCATTAACCTTTAAATCTTCTTAATAATAAAACAATAAAAGTAAACAGATTGCTTACAAATCATTGTGGATCAAAGCATAAATGTCAATGCTGGAACACTGAGAACGCATTGTTATATTAGAGAAGTAGAACGCAATCCTTTTGGTCCCCAAACCACTTTATATAACATATTTTATGTTATCCTGAAATAAAATTCATGCCAAACAGAAAACAAAACAACAAACAACAAATTGAAAATCTATACTAATAATAGAGAAATATGCAAATTATCTGTTACAGCATAACATCACAACCAGATCAGCAGGCTGTGTCCCCACCCTCTGCTCAGGCAGCTGCAAAGCCTGGGGTAGGATAGGATACAATAGGAGGGGATAAGAAAGAGAGGAAGAGGAAGGCAGGCCTACATGCAGACAGGCCAAGAGGAGAAACAGAAATACAGAAAGGGAACAAGAAAGAGATGCAGGAATGAAAAACGGAAGGGAACTCCAGGCTGCACGCAGGAGAGGGTGGCAACGGTGGGCGGGGGGAGCAGGTGTGCCTGGCGAGGGGCAGGGCAGGAGCCTTCCCCAGACTTGGGAGGAGGGCAGTGGCCCTCCGGCGCGGGCTGTTGGCAGGGAGGCACCCACGGGTCCAGGTTGGAGTGGTGGATGGTCGAGGTCTTCTGGGCAGAGGTGCTCCTGCTTCGCAGCAGCAGCAGCAGCACCCAGGCTGTGTAGGCCTCGGCCACCCTCGCTGGGCTGGGCGTCCTGGGCAGGGAATGGGAGGAGGACGAGGACGGTGGTGGGGAGGCTGGGGAATGGGGGGCAGCGAACACCTGGCTGGGGCTGAGCCCTTGACTGGGGGTTAACACCCCCCGAATGGAAGCTTTAAGAAGGGAGGGAAGGAGGGAAGGAAGAACTTTATAAAGGAGTCAGTAGACAGCAGAGTTAAAGAAGGAAAGAGGATGTATAAGTGAACTGTAGGAGCTATAATGAAAATGAAGTATAGTTGTGTACTGAGGACAGATTTTAAAAGTAGGAGTCAGAAAAGAAAAAAGATAAATGATAGTGAATAATTAGGCAAATAGATAGATAGATATTAAAACTGGAAGTAAGTAGAGAAGAATGTATGGGAAAGGTGGGATGAGAGAGAAAGAGGGAGGGAAGAAAAGTTTTAAGGGGGAGCCGGTAGAGCTTAAAAGGAAAATGGGAAGAAGGAAGAAATGGGGGAGGGAACAAAGCAGGTCCAAGGGAGGAAGTGAAGAAAAAATTAAGGTGGGAAGGAAGGAAAAGGGGAGGGAGAGAGGGGTAAAGATAAAGGAAAGAAGGAATGTGGGCAGGGAGGGAGGGTAGGAGAAAGAAGGGAAGAAGGATGATGGAACAGAAGTAGGAAATAAGGAGGAAAGAAAAGTTTATAAATGATGAGTCAGTAGGAAAAAGTGTTACATAAAGGAGAGAGAAAAATTGTATGTGAGGGAGAAGCCAATAAGGAAGTCAAATACAAATTGTGTGTGAAGGGGATAAGATTAAAAAAAAAAAAAGTAGGGGTGACCAGGTTGGCAGGGGAGGGCAGTTAGGGGGATCAGGCAGGCAGGCAGAGTGGTTAGGGCAGGCAGGCAAGTGAGCGGTTAGGAGCCAGAGGTCCCAGATTGCAAGAAGGATGTCCAACTGCCAGTTGAGGCCTGATCCCACAGGGCTCCAGTATTGGAGAGGGTGCAGGTCAGGTTGAGGGACCCCCCACCCATGCATGAATTTTGTGCACCAGGCCTCTAGTTTTAAAATAAAAAGTAATATTCACATAATAATATAAATGAAGAATAAAATTAAATAATTATAATTTTAAAATATGTATTTCAATTCATAAATGTTGAGACATAACTACATAGAGGAAGTATAGTACTTGGATATTTGAATCAACTTATAAGTCATTCATTCATTCATTCGATCAAAGGGTTTATTGATAACTAGGCCTGGTGCATGAAAATTCATGCACTGGAGGGGGGGGTCCCTCAGCCCGGCCTGCCCCCTCTCACAGTCCAGGAGCTCTCAGGGGCAGGAGGTGACCTGGTGATCAGAGGAAGGTGATGCCCCATCACACCTCTGCTGCTGCCACTGCCGACAGTGCAAGCCTCGGCCGGCCCTGGTTATCTGAGCCTCGGGCTGGCCCTGGGTGGCTAGGCAGCCGCTTTCTGAGGCTTGCCTGTGCCTCGGGCCGGCCCTGGGGGGCTGGGGTGCTGCGGGGACTGGGGGTGGGCCTGGCCGTGCTGCATGCCTGCTGCCCCGGCAGGGCTGAGGGAACTGGGCGCTGCCATCTTGTGGCTGTGGGCACCGCCATCTTTGAGGGCATGGCAGTCAATTAACATATTCCCTCCTTGTTGGCTGTGGGTGCCGCCATCTTTGAGGGCGTGGAAGTCAATTAGCATATTCCCTCCTTATTGGCTGTGGGTGCCGCCATCTTTGCAATGGCATGAGGGTCAATTAGCATATTCCCTCTTTATTAGGATGTACTAGGCACAATATTCTGTTCTAGGCACAGTGAAAACAGTAGCAAAGAGCCAAATTCCCTTTCTTCCTGGGATTATAGCAGGAAGACAGTCTATATACTTAATAAGTAAATAAAGCACATGTAATATATTGGTATATATGACATGTTAGTGGTGGTTTAAGAGATTTCTGCAGAAAACAAGTGTTCTACTGAAGTTGATATCTACAGAAAAAAGCATTCCAGGAAGAGGGAACAAGTGGAAAGGTCCTGGTTGAGGAGGGAAGCATATGACATGAGTTGCAGGGTGAAGTGAAAAGAACACTGTGGCTGGAAAGGCCAAATCTTGGGGACTAGTGCAGGGGATTAGAGTAGAACATGAGGTCAGAGAAGTGACCAGAAGTCATGAAACAAAGTACAGAATTGTAGGTCCTTGTCAGATGTTGGGTTTTAATCAAAGTGAGATGAACAGCCATTGGAGTATTTTGTGCAGAGATGTAACATGCTGGACTGGCATTGTAAAAAAAGTACCTGGGATTTTTGTTGAGAAAATAAATGCAGGAAGGGAGGTGGAGAGCAATCAGGGGCATCATGGAGTTTGAGACCTGCAGAGTAGCAGGGTGTGGTTAGAAGTGGACAAATTTTCCAAACATAGCCACATGATTATATTCTTCTAGTGTTCATTATGTTACAAACTGATTTGCTGTAGTAGTGATTTTTTTTTCTATTTTAGTTAACTCTAGGTGTTCCACAGACCTGCCTATGGGGAGCAGAGGAGAGGTCTTAAGCCAAAGGCACTCCTACTTTGTTTTTGTTTTGTTTTTCACCTTACTTTAACATTTGAGCAGGATTAAATTAGAAGACAGGGTGACGCTGTTTGCTCTTTAAAAACCACTTACAAACAATTGCATTGCAGAACAGTTGCATGTTTTCTATAGTTTATTTATATCAATGTTTTGTTTTTAATGTTTTAATTTATGTTAAATTGCTCTGGAAATATTGACATGCAAAATTAACTACATCTCTACTCTATATAGAGATTATAATTCCTGAAAACTGTTAAAGTGCCAAAACAGAAAAAGACATAAAGCTTAATGTGTCCCATCTTTAGGGAATGTTTGAAAGAAATCACTTTTTTATTTTCTTAAATTGTAGACATGTTACTAGACTAGCAATGTTTCTCAAATTAATCATTCTTTTATGTGAAAAGGGAAATAAATATTTTGGTTGCTATTATCCATTAATCTTTGTCACAATAACTTTAAACCGACAGGTAACATTCATAATGTTGTCAACTGACTTTTTTGTTTCTTTGTTTATTTGAAGCTTTTGGAAACATGTACAAAACATTGATGAAATGTTGGAAACCAGCTGAAACACAGTAAAATTCAACCCAATAAAGTAAGATTGCTTTTTCTTCATCCACGCTGGGAATTTTCAAGAAGTGAACTATGACATTAGATCGATTTTTGCTACTGTTTCTACTCTGGGTATGCTTGCCACACTTCTGCTCTCCAGAGATAATGTTCAGAAGGACTCCTGTGCCTGAGCAACGAATTTTAGGTCCACGCATTCCTAGAAGTGATGGCAAAATTCTGCATCGTCAAAAACGTGGTTGGATGTGGAATCAGTTTTTCTTGCTGGAAGAATATACAGGATCTGATTATCAATATGTGGGAAAGGTAAGTTTCTATTGAAATTGCAAATATTTACATTTTTTCCTTATGTGTCTTAGTAAAGAAATTTTGAAGGTCATCAAGAGCATCACTCTCATAAATTTGATTCTCTAAGTATTAGTAAAGCAAATTTAGTTTCTAGAATATAAATTGTAATTTAAAATACTATGGGAAGAATGAATATAACATGATAAAGGAATTCATTTCCTGGAAATCTGTCCACTACCTTATGGATTAAAGCAGTACTGAAAATTGCAATTTTAGAATTCATAGCTAGAAATCAATGACAGTGACAAAACTGTGTCAGTATAGTCATTAAAGTGACAAAGCATATAAATAATATAAAACCTATGTAGCTTGCATTCCTGTTGAATTCAGTAAGGAAGAAAGGACATGTTTAAAAGTTGTTTAACATTCTACAGAATGAGAAAGCAACTGTCATTAAAAATATAACCTAAGGCCCAAAAATTTCATATTTATAAGAAAACTTATTTCAGATAAGTGCTATTTATTTTTCTTAAGTCTCAAAATAGATACAATTCTATAAATGAAAATAAATAGGAAGGGGCAACACTAGTTTACTTATTATAATATGTTGTAGACAAAGACGAATTATCATTCTGTTTAATTAAAAAAGTTAGTGAGGAAAATTAGATGTGGTTGGGAATGGAATGAGAAATGTGACATACAAGTACTGTAACAATAACTGCTTTTATACAATAGATTGTATTAATTTTCAATCTTTTTTCTTGGCACTATCTAAATCTAATACAAGTTACATAATGTCTTCAGAAAGAATTCACTGTAATAGTTAGGGTTATTATTTTTATGGACAGTCTCTGAAAATATGTCAAAGAAAAATAAGAAGTTAAACACACCAACAGAAAGAAAACATATATAATCACATGTTAATACATCACATGTAAACACTATAAAATTATAATAGACTAGAAGCCTGATGCATGATTTGTGCAAGAATGGCCCTTCCTTCCCCTGGCTGCTGGCACCGCCTTCACTCTGGCCAGAGCTGCCTTTCCACCTTCCCACACTGCCCAGAGGCCCGGAGCAGCTGGGGTGGTCCTGCCCCGTCCCCAGCCACTCGGTGCCTGCATATGCAAATTAACCCACCATCTTTGTTGGGTTAATTTGCATACTAACTCCTGATTGGCTGGTGGGCATCGTGAAGGTACAGTCAATTAGCATGTTACTCTTTTATTAGGTAGATACATGTGTTGGTGACTTTTGCATTAACCCAAACATTAATAGCTTCATTCAAATAATTAAAAGTGTGCTAAAAGTTTTTGTAGTAAGAAAAACTATTTTTAGAGAATATATGTCCTTTGATTTTAAAACACTTTGATACATTTTTTTTCATGTTTCAATTATTTCAGTTTTTTTAAAGTGTCTGGCAATATGGGAATGATGATATTAAAGGTTAAATGTCACATTGAGTATTAGGAGGAAAAAAAGAAAGTGACCTAAGCAATATTACCAGAAATCATGTAGAAGTGACTTATCACAGTCTTCATCTGATTAAATGCCCAGGATCAGAGGGCTAAGGTAAAGTTTAGGATTGCTGCAATAGGCAAGTTTTAGTTTATGAAACCAACCACATGAAAATATAATAGAAACCTGAACCATATAAACTATAAATAGTTCTCTTTGATTCTTTCTGGGCATAGCAGTCATTTGCTTTTTCACATCTATTTTTCTTCATCTAGTCCTTAATGAGGATTTAATAAATGTTGATAAATTGAATTATCCTTATCTTATACACTCTCTCATGATATTCAAGCTACTTCATATATAGTTTTATTTATTCTCTCCTCAAAGATTATGAACACAATGAAATCAAGAACTTTCTATTGCTCTTTGTTTCTAGCTGTTATAGTAGACCTTATTATTTAGTTGATTGAATTGACCTGATTTCTATTGAATTGAATTCCCAGAGTCATCTGATACCACTTGGCTCTTGGTAGGGAAAACTAATCTAGAATTTTAAATCACTATGTGCAATTAAAGCTGTTGTATACTTCAGATTTTTTCCATTTTAATATCTTCTGTACTCTGCTTTATAAAAGCAAATCAGAAAACTCTTTCATGACAACAGGGCTAAGGAATTCATGAAATGTGATTGCCAGTCCTTTTCTATACAGTATATGCAAAACTACTAGATTAACAAAAATATTAGATGTTGTAGCTCTGAGTTTGCTTCTAATGTACATAGTGTCATTTTTAGTTTATATTTCAAATCCCTTTTGTATTTTATGTCATGACCTTTGAAGTAGCTATTTAAAAATTTTCTTATCTATAGTGTAATATGCACATATATATCAACTACTTATTAATTATTTATATAGCATTAATATCTTATACAATTAAAATTTTATTTTAGATATCAACATAAATTTATATATGCCAAAAAGGCAATATGCAATATAGATTATTTCAATAAACATATGTTGTAATGATTATAAGTTGTGGCTAAGACATATTTTCTTTATGAAGTATAAAAAATTAAAAATTCCCCAGATATTCTTTCCAATATTACTTCTAATGCACTTATTACATTTATCCTTCTTTCAGAAGTTTTACTTCCAATTTTTATATCCATGTAATATTGATGTGATCCAATGTCTCTAGGTTAGTTTAGACATAGGAGTAATGTGTGCCCCAATTACTGGACATAGGAAGATGGTGATAGACACCCATTGTAGTGAGAAATGTATATTGGGCTCAGAATAGGGACAGTGGAGACACTTACACTGGTGGAGTAAGAATGATACTAAAAAGCATATGCATGAAGATGGGAAAATAATAAGGATCAGCCAAAAAATTTGCCAATCTAATCCTATAAAGAATGAATGGCATATAATTTATCAGATTAAAAACCAATTTCTGCTTAAGCTATTAAAGCAAAGGAAAAATAAAACACCTTACTTCTCATTCAGTTAAAGCAGAGGGAAAGTTAGAGAAAAGAATATAACTGCCAATCAGAAGATCTAGGATGTAACCTTGTTTCTGCCATTAATATTCTGTCAGTGGTTAAATCAAGTATCTTCTCCTTGCCTTCATTTCTCATCTATTAAATCAAAGTGTTCTCATATATATATATTTTTAATGTGATTATGTTGAGTGTATGATTGCACCTATTTATCCGCTCATTGAATACAAGTTTTGTCTGAGTCCAGTTTTGTACTGTCCAGGCAATAGGTAAAGGAGAGAGAAGAGTGGAAGACAAGAACCCACTCTGTGTGTGAATGTGATGTGATCTAGATGTGAATATGGTGTGAATAGAGGCAAGATTTTTGTTTGATTTTAATTCTTGCGGCCAACTCAAATTAGAAGCTCTAGGACAGTTCAAAATGTAGATTTCTCATCTCCTGTAGTCTCATGCCAACATAGCTTCCTGCAAATACGACTCTCCTGTGTGACTCATTTTACCCTGCCATGTGTGTACTAAAACCAGTGCTCTTTACTTCTGCCACCAGCCATGTAACCATTTCTTTTTTTCTAAATAAGATGGTGTTGATTTTTCTTTCTATGTAATACCAAGTATTTTGTCACATTGAATTCGGCCAACTTTTTTTTTTAGATCCTCAACTCCAGATATCCTCTCTTAGTGTATTTTCCTCCTGCTCTTTTAAAATTCACTGCATATAGGTAGCCTTAAGTCATCACTTGGTTTTTTTCAAACCTGGGCTGCTGGTTTTTTTTCTTTTTCTTTTTTTTTCTTGATCTCCTAAGATCCTCTGTTTTAAAAAATAGGAAGAAGGATACTTTCTCTATAGGTATGTTATTTTTAAACTGAGAGTTGTAAGACAAGTTTCAAACTGGTAAGGCTCTTTTCTGGATGTCCACAGGATGATGGACTTCATTCCTCTAGCTCTGCCATTGGGTTTCTTAGATCCTTTTAAGCTCCAAATAAATGTTGTAGCTGGCCAAACCAGAGCTCTAGGATAACATTTGCAATGGCCATGCAGACAACATTTTGTTTTGTTTTCTGAACTGGCTTAGTAAAAGTCTGAGTTTTTAAAAAACATAAATTTGAGTCTACCCTTTCCTGTATTTATGATTTTTTATTACTTTCTTTTTAAACTAGACATGGCAGTATTGGTATACTATAGCCTGCTGGGCTTATAAAAGCTCTTTGTTAGTTTTTCATGATGTTTTCATGCCAGTTGATGCCATGGTGATAGTTTTAAAATTGAGTTTGGTGTGATAGTTACACCATAGGAATTGGCAGACACACAAATTTGGAATCCTGCCTCTGGAGAGCTAGTTGTTAATAATTTGCCAATTTACCACTGTAAATTAGCATTTCTTTTATGATTATATTGCTGAAATTGACTATAATAATTTATGGATACATAAGTATGTTTTCTGGCATATTGTATGTAAATACTCAATAAAATTTTGTAATCTATCCCCTTTCTATCTTAACTAGAGTTCTCATGGAATTTCTTAACTATTTTATTATTCTTACACTGACTCAAAACTGAATAATAATGCTTTCTTGACCTGAGACTTAAATTAATTTATTTTCCTGTCACAGTTTTCTCATTTATATTTTTCTTTGAGGCATTTTATTATGGCTGATCTCTGTGGCCTTTTAATATGAATCAATCTCTTCTTCGTTTAATTGAAGCTGTTTTTTTTTTGTTTGTTTGTTTTTTTTACTTCTTACCTCCTGTTAAAAAAATCTAGCTTAAAAGTTTTCCCATTGTCTATACAGTATTCAAGGTTCATCATGAATTTCACTATTAAATGCACTGAAGCATATCAATTATCAATTAATGTGTTTATCCTTTATATACAATCCATAACTGACTATTGAGATGCTGATTATGATGGATGCCACAGTAAAGTGAGAGAGGATTAGTTTTCTCTCAAAACGTTGAAATTGGATATTTAATAAGGTAAAACTCCATTTTCAATAATATGCAACTCCGAAAAGAAAGAATGAATGAGTTAATGGGCACTATTTCTTTTCTTTCTTCAGATCAAATGTTGAATAAAGCTATCAGGAACAAATCTTTATTAAAATAGGTAATAAACCAGCAGAACTTCAAAACCAGCAAACACTAATTACTACATTGCTCATCTCACATTACAAAGAATCTAGCCAAGTCAAAACTGCCTTTGGAAGTCAAAATGATTTTAAAGCATTCACAAAAGTACATCGTTACTAATTGGTAAAACTTAAATGCTGCCAACGCAAATCAGATTAAAAATATGAAGCCCAAAAGAATCATAAGCATATATTTTTGAGATATTCTGGAGACAGGTCTTTTATGAATTTTAAATATATATTTTGTATTGATTTCAGAGAGAATGGAAGAGGGAGAGAGATGGAAACATCAATGATGAGAGAGATACATTGATTGGTTGCATCCTGCATTCACCCAGGACCAGGGCCGGGTATCTAGCCTGCAACCTAGGTGGGTGCCCTTGACCTGAATTGAACCTGGGCCCCTTCAGTCCACAGGCAGAAACTCTATCTGCTGAGCCAACCCTGATAGGGCTGGAGACAGGTTTTAAATCTTGAGATCTGCTTAGACAGAAATGCAGAAGACCTTTTACAAGTATAAATTATTTGCAGTAGTCAGATGACAAGCAAAAGTCTATATGTTAGGTGTCACAAGAAGCAGTCTTTCAGAATATATATTAGGGACTTATCATAAACACCTGTGGAAGGAAGATGTAAGAATTAGGGTCAGTGATGCAAGTCCTATGGCCTAAGCTCAACTCATGGGTTCTCTAGAGCTTAGATATTCTACCAGAATATCCAGTCGTCTAGTGGTCTAGACCCTTACACCTTTAGCTCCATCAGATTTCTGATATGGGTTTCCCTCAGAAATGCTGACCTGGAGTGAGACAGCTCTGAGAAGTTGAGGCAGTCCATAGAGGGGATTTCACCCCGCTGGAGCAATATTCTGTCTGTCCTTCCAGGCCAAACTGGAGCTGACAAATCTATACACAAACCACAGATAATTATGTTAACCTGATTGTTTTCATTTCAAACAAGATTGAATAGAAATATTTTATCACTTTTAAAATCATCTGAAAAAGTTCTTACAAAAATAATATTTCTAAGAAAATAATGAATTACCAATTGAATAGAAAAATTGTAATATTTTTGGAAAAAATAAATCTCAAGGAAAATACACTTGCTCAAATTTGACAGACACACACATAGACAATAGCATCTCATCTGAAAAATATAACAATTCAAAAAATACATATATATTTGAAATAAATTTACCAAGTCTACTAAAAGTTTATAAAAATTGAACTATTTAAATTAAGAAAACATATGAAACTATTTGAAATAACAAATCTGCACAAATTATTTTAGAAATTACATTAATGGTTCTGAGAGAAATCTGTTGACAGTGGAAATCATTTTCAAAATATCTCAGTGGGTCTCTAGAGGTATGCATGCATTTATTGCATTTATTTTAGCATGTGTATAAAAGGCTTTACACATCATATATATTAAAATTAATATGCTAATAAAGTTCCTAAAATTATTTTTTCTTTACTATATATATATATATATATATATATATATTTTATATATATATATATAAAATTTACCAATTTAACTATTTTTCAGTGTATACTCAATGGCATTAAGTACATGGACTTTACAGTGCAACCAGTAGTACCATCTCTAGAGCATTTTCATCCCAAACTGAAACTGTACCCACAGAGCAAAAGCTTCCTTTCACTCCCTCTCCCGAGCCCCTAGAAATTACTATTCTATTTTCTGCCTCTAAGAATTTGCCGATTCTAGGTACTTCATATTTGTGAAAACACATAATACTTGTACCTTTTTGGTCTGGCTTATTTAACTTAACATAATCTTTTCAAAGTTCATTCATGTTGCAGTGTATATCAGGAATCCATTCCCATTTAAGGCTGAATAATACTGTATGGTACATGTATACTATATTTGTTTATGCATTCATCTGTCAATGGACATTTGTTTTATTATTACTTTTTGGCTATTGTGAATAATGGTGCAGTGGCCATTGTTGTACAAATGTATGTTCAAGTCCTTACTTTCAATTCTCTCGTGTGTATATCCATATATGGAATTCCTGTGTTATAATAATTCCATATTCATTCTTTTGCGGAATCACCACACTGTTTTCCAGAGTGGCTGCACCATTTTACATTTCACCAGCAATACAAAAGGGTTCTAATTTCTCCACATCCTTGCCAACACTTATTTTCTTGGTTTTGTTTTATTTTGTTGATAATAGACATCCTAATGTGATATCATTCCTGGTAAGGACAAGTGAGGTTGAGTGGTTTTTTCATACGTTTATTGGCTTCTTGTAGTTCATTTTTTATGAAAAGTCTATTTAAGTTCTTTGCCTATTTTTTTAAAAAAATATATATGTTTTTATTGATTTTCAAAAGAGGGAGAGAGAGATAGACACATACATGATGAGAGAGAATCATCGATTTGGCTGCCTTCTGCACACCTTCTACTGGGGATCTAGCCCGCAACCAGGGCATATGCCCTGACTGAATTCAAACTGTGACCTCCTGGTTTATAGGTCAATGCTTAACCACAGAGCCGCGTTTTAAAATTGGAATGTTTGTTTTAAATTATTTCATGTTGAATGATTTTTAAGTACAAATTAAGATTATATTCTCTATGTCAAATATTCCTTTATGGCGGTAACACATTCAACACATGAATGTTTTTCTGTATGATTTCTATTTTACATATTTTTATTTTATAACAAGCCTAATTTTTAAAAAAGTGTTTTAAAGTTGTTTATAATAAAAACTAAAAGTAGAAATGCAGTTAAGGGAAACATAGTACAAAACTACTCATCTGCAATTATTGAATTTATTCAAATTATCAGATTAAGGAAAGACTAACTATTCTAGCCACAAAGATATTCAAATGAACTAATACCTAAATGCAAAATATTATTCATCTGGATACTTTTACTACATAGGCTATTATTGGAAAAATTGGTGAAATTTAAATACAGCCTAAGAATTATATCATAGTATCAATATTACATTAATAATTTAATAGATGATTTGAGATTATGTAAAACAATCCACTTGTTGATAGGAAATACAGGCTAATGAACTCAGGAATGATAGTCCATCAAGGTGACAACTTACTCTCAAGTGGTTAAGTTGTCTCAATTTTTTATAAGTTTGTGATTACATTTTTTAAAAGTGCTTATTTTACCCTTTAAATTAGTGTACCTGTGATTACATTTTTATTTACTAATTGCAACAATTAGGATCTTCAGTATTATTTTAAGTGGAAATAATGAGAATGGGAACTTTTGTTTTGACCTTACAGAGAAATCATTATGCCTTTCTACACCATATATGATATTAACCACAAATTATCTATCCTATCTAATAAAAGAGTAATATGCAAATTGACCATCACACAAAGACACAAGATGGCCGCCCCCATGTGGTCAAAGATGGCTGCCACTATGTGGACACAAGATAGCTGCCACAAGATGGCCACCACAAGATGGCCTGCAGGGGAGGGCAGTTGTGGGAAGTTAGGAGTGACCAGGCCAGCACAGGAGGGCAGTTGGGGGAGACCAGGCCAGCAAGGGAGGGCAGTTGGGGGGGACCCAGGCCTGCAGGGGAGGGCAGTTGGGTGCCAGCAGTCCTGGATTGTGAGAGGGATGTCCAACCGCCTGTTTAGGCCCGATCCCACTGGGATCGGGCCTAAATGGGTGGTTGGCCATCCCTCAAGGGGTCCCAGATGGAGAGGGTGCAGGCTGGGCTGAGGGACACCCCCCCCCCCAATGCATGAATTTCATGTACCAGGCCTCTAGTCTATATATAAAAGGCTAATATGCAAAGTCTCCCTGCGGGAGTTCAACCACTGGCAGAGGAAGGGAGGCCTCAGCCGGCAGCCAGAAGGCTCCAGTTGGCCCTGATTGCTGGCCAGGCCTAGGGAACCTATCTGTGCATGAATTTTGTGCTTGGGGCCTCTAGTGTAGAATAAGTAGCAAATAATGTTTTGCAGTAGTTTATAACAACAACAACAAAAAAACAACAAACATACAATTATGACTAAGACTCTTGTAGATTTTTTCACTGAACAGTATGTTATGAGATGTATTGAATCCCATGATCTGCCATAATCATCAGTAAGATTACTGGCAAATCATTTAATCCCTTGGGTTTTTGGTTTCAACAGACCTAAAAACAGAGCAGCAGATGAGATTAAATTTGCAACACTTTTAAATTCTTTACATTTAATATTTCTATATTGACATAGCTAATAAAATAAAAAGATAAACAAAGAGAGCACTACACTCAGAAAAAAAAGAAAGATTTCACTTTACTTATTTAACCTTTCTCTATAAATCTCTTCAAGAAAAGTATTTTTAAATTATTGAGGTATAATTTACATAAAGTGTGTTTTCTTATAAAATTTTGAATATTTATCCTATATAATAAAGAGCTAATATGCAAATGGTTGTCACACCCTCACACTGTAATGGCTCAGACATTCAACACTGGGGAGAGAGGAATGGGGACCAGCCAGGCACAAATGAGCTCGAGAGAGGAATGGGAACCAGCCAGGCACAAATGAGCTCACAAGAGAGGAATGGGGACCAGCCAGAGTGTGGCCCACAAGAGGGATAAGCCGCCTGCCCCGCAGTCCTGGCTGCCAGTAGCTGCACCTGCACCTGTGCCCTGGGAGAAGGACAAGACACCCGCCCCATGGTCTTGGGCACCTGTGGCTCTGCCCCAGGCGAAGCTGGCCTAGGTCCTGGGTGCCTACAGCCAGCCAGAGGGAGGGAATCCTGGGTCCCAGGTGCAGGACAAGGCAGAGGCAGTTAGGGGCAATCAGGCAAGCAGGGGAGCAGTTAGGGGCGATCAGGCAGGCAAGCATCGGTGGTTAGGGGCAATCAGGCAGGCAGGCAGAGAGGTTAGGGACAATCAGGCAGGCAGGCAGGTGAGCAGTCCCGGATTGTGAGAGGCAGTTGAACATACCCTGAGGGGTCGCAGATTGGAGAGGGTGCAGGCCGGGCTGAGGGAACCCACCCCCCCATGCACGAATTTTGTGCACTGGGCCTTTAGTGTAATTATATATACTTAAATTTTCATGAATGTTATTTTGCTAAAGTAATTCCATTCATCTTTTTTTTTTCTTATTAATACCATATGCATTTTGAAGATTTATATTATTTTTATACTATAGTGTTGAATTTAACTGTTGCACAGTATTTCATTATATTCTCTACCAAATTAGAAACAAAACAACAACCATTTAGCTGCCCTACTCAGAAAGACTTTGATTTAATTGGTCAACCATAAGAGCCCAACATTTTGCTTGTTTATTTTGGTTGGTGTATTTTAAATTCCTATACTTGGTACACAGTAGGAACAGATACATGATCCTGGCCTTCTCTAAAGTTCTGAATCCTTGTTTTTAATTAATTACTATAGTCATTGTCCCTTGGCTTCTTTATAATATAAATTGCGCCCAGTGAGATAAAGGAAAAGAAGAATGCAATAAGGTTAGTACTGATGGATTGTTTGAATGTGGTTACCAATTAACCTTAAATTAAATTCAGAGTAAACTCTCTATAACACTGCTAGAAGTATATATAGTATTGTCTTTTTTCTCTTCCCACTGAACTTTATCTTCATAATTTTCTCATAGAATTATTTATTGCTTATTTATTTACTTATTTGATTTAAGACTTTATTGTTTAAAGCAGTTTTAGTTTCACAGTAATATTGAAGGAAAGGTAAAGATATTTTCTGCATACTCCCTACTCTGGGACATGTATATTATCAACATCACTGAATAACATGGTAAAACTGTTAGAACTCATGAAGCTACACTGGCACATTATAATCACCCAGAGCCCATGCTTGCATTAGGGTTAACATTGATATTGTATAGTCTATAGTTTCAAAAATGGTATACTGATAGGTACCCATCATTATGTTATCTTACAGAGCATTTTCACTGCCCTAAATCCTCTGTGGTCCACCTATCAATCTCTTCCCTCCAACCCCCAATCCCTGCCAATCACGGTCTTTTTACTTTTCCCAATAGTTTTGCCTTTCCCAGAGTGTTACATAGTTAGAATCTAATATTATATAGCCTTTTTCAGATCGGCTTCTTCCACTTAGTAGTATGTATTTAAGACTATTTTATGGCTTCCTGGTTCATTTTTCTTAGCTAAAAATAATATTTTATTGTCCGAGTGCACCATTTTATTTATACATTTACCTATGGAAGGACATCTGAGTTACTTCCAAGCTTTAACAATTATACAGGGGTGGTCAAAAATAACTTTACCATTGTAATAGAAATAAATAATACAATAATTAATAAGCAATAATACAAGAATAAACTGTTTCACCTACACACACCTGTAAAACTCATTTGCCCACCTCTGTAATACAGCTGCTATAAACACCCAAGTGTAGGTTACTGTGTGGACACAAGTGCTTTCAACTCCGTTGGGTAAATTCCAAGGAGCAGTATTGGTAAAAGAATGTTTAGTTTTGTAAGAAACCTCCAAACTGTCTTTCAAGTGACAGCACTATTTGCATTCCCACTAGCAATGAATGAGAGTTCTTATTGTTCCACATTTTTGCCAGCAAGAGTGTTGTCCATGTTCTGGATTTGGGGCATTGGAATAGGTGTGTGGTGGTAACTCATAGTTATTTTAATTTGAATTTTCCTGATGACAAATGATGTAGAGGGTCTCTTCATGTCCTTATTTACCTTTTGTGTATTTTACTTGGCAAGTTATCTCTTAAGGTCTTCTTATCGTTGGTTTTAAGAGTTCTTGGTACATTTTGGGTAACAGTCCTCTATCATTCTCTTTATAAATATTTTGTTTCTTCTTTGTTCTATCTTCTCATTCTCTTTATATTGTCTTTTGCAAAGCAGGAAATTTTGCTTTTAATGAAGTCTAGTTTATCAATTCTTTCTTTCATGGATCATGCCTGTGATTTTGTATCTAAAATGAAATTTGCACACCCAAGGTTTACTCTAGGTTTTTTCCTATGCTATCTTCCATGAGATTTTAGTTTTGCATTTTATATTTAGGTCTGTGATCCATTTTGATCAAATGCAAATCTGTACCAAGCATATATTTCTGAAGTAACTAATGAATAGTATGAAATTTATGTTAATCCCCTGAAATGTCTATTTTCAAATTCCATAAGTATTATGTCATTTATATTATCTTTACTACTAATATATGTAAGCATAATATTAGCACTAAATAAAAGTGGAATATATATAACCCTTTTAAACGTTAAGTAATAAAAGTAATATTAGTTGAGGGTATAGTGTATGCCAGTTATTGCTAGGCACTATAGATGCTATGATTTACACAACAACATTGCAATACAAAGATTGCTATTCCTACTTTACCAAAAGGAAACTGAAGCTTAGAAAAGCTAGCTATTATATCGAGTTACATAGCTCTTAAATTATTATACAGCTAGAATTCAAACTTAGTACTATATTATCAGGAAACTTGAATTATTTCACTATAGTATTCTAGCATATTAGTAAATAGATGTAAAACATCACAGAGAAAGCACAACTTTTCTTTATTACATTTTATGTTTGTGGGTAGTACTCTTATTGAATGCACAAATCTTTCAGCAATACATTTCAACCTGAAATTCCTTTACTCTTAAGATGCTGACAATCATTTATAAAGAACCCTGAAGTTTCAACTTAGCAGCCAAATTCTTTGAAACTATGACCTAACCTATCAGTCTTAGTTTCCATATTTTTAAAGGAAATAATGGCATCTATTCATGCACGTTGTAATTTTGGAAATCAAAAGTAGATGATGAATGTGCAAACTTTTAAAACTCTTATCAAGCCCCATCTAAATGCACAGCATTATTACAATTTAGGGTGCATATCAATAAAAAAACACAATAGCTTCTAACAAAAAGCTCATTTATTTCAATGCATTTTTAATTATATAAATGCAAAGAGGAATCTAAAGGAAATGGAAGTGGCCACATAGATAATAATTACATGTTGATTATGTGCTATGTTGGTGGTTGGACTTCTTTCTCAACATATTTTCCTACTGGCCTGTTTCTTTCTTTTTTTTTTTTAGAAGCTATAACATGTAGTTTTTGTTTTTGTTTTTGGTTTTATTTATTTTTATTTATTTATTTATTTATTTTTTAATAAAAAGGATTTTTTTTGAGGTATTATATGTGTACATATCTTACCATTACTCGCCCCCCACCCCACACCCATACATGCCCTCACCCCCCAGAGTTTTGCGTCCATTGTTTATGCTTGCTACTGGCCTGTTTCTTATGCCAAAACCTGTAAGCCAATGGAAATGCATAGGATATTGAAACACACACACACACTTACACTCACATAACACACATAGAATTGAACATATTTCCAAATGAAACATCATTACCTTATTTTTAATTTAATCAACAGAAAGTAAGAACATCTGCCTTTTAAAAGGGTAAGCAGCTGGGATCTCGTGTTATCTAAGTAAAATCATCCAAAAAATGTTACGTTAAAGGCAAAAGATAGTCAAATGTTCTCAAAGTTAGAGATAAAAAAATCAACAATGACATGAAAATACCAAAATATTAAAAAGTCACACTTTAAAACATGGAAAATATGCTATACATTTAATTCATCTCTGGTCCAAAGCTGTATACTAATTGAAATCTGGCCTATAAAATATAGATTATTTAATCCCTTCAGGGATTAGAGTTTTCCATATAAACTCAAGATTTTACATATGAAAAATCTTGTGGTTATCTAAAATAAAAATATAGTTTTCCAAATTAGTTTTCCAGACTAATTATGGTTTTAGAAACTTCCATTCCAATAGATTATTACTTTACTTAATTTCTTATAATCATTGTATCATAGTGCTCTTGCTTGCTAAATATAAATAATAGTTTATAAGAATATTTTAAATTCTAAATGTTCTGTAAAATTCAGAATCCAAATAATAACTTATAATAATGAACAGCTAAACACATTTATTGATGTAATTTATATATATAATTTCTGTATAGCCAAATATTCTGAAATGATAAAATGTAAGAGCTTTGTATTAAACATCTTCAGTTACAGAACTTTGCCCCAAATCTTAAGTAATTTTCAACATTACTTTCTGATAGTCTTACAGATTTTCAACACTTAAGTGATATTTGGTTTAAAACATACTTTACTCTCTATTAAAAAAACATTGTCTTTTTCTTTTTCCTATGCTTATTTTGCTTAATATCACATGAAATTATAATAGGCTCAAAGTAATTTACTTTTATATGCTGTGCCTTTTCTAAAAAACCTTGAGTTTGGGGAATGGTTAGAAGTTTTAAGGAAATATATACAATTTCTGTAATGATTTCTCAAAGGAGTTAACAATTAAATTCAATTTTTGCCTGAGAAAACTGATATGTATCATTAGTCGTATCTTCAGTCCATTTTATTCATCTCATTTTGTTTAGGGATTATAGCACAGTTTAAGTAATTGTTAAATTCAGCAGGGAGGGTTTAGTTGGAATATCATCAGTGGCTGCAGAAGCTGAAGTAGTTATTTATTCTTACAGTCAGAGAAAGTTATTGACAACCTCATTTTTTTTTCTTTTTTTTAACTGAATGGAAATTCATCTCATTTTCTTCTCCCTTGACTAATGACTAAAGAATGCAAGAAACAACTTAGCTGAAAAATGAAATTAAGCTATTGAATTTTAATGGTGTGTTGTCTTTATTTTTTTGTGTAGAGGATCATGAATGAAATTAAGCATGAAATTATATGGAAATATATTGAACTATTTTTTTCAACTCTCAATTCGTTTTACTTTATTAAAAACAGAATGGGTATAATTTAAAAATGAGAAAAAAGGACAATGAGAATAATTTTAAGGGGATTAAAAAAGAATAAATATATCAAGCCTTTTGTACTTAGCAATAAAGTCAAAGTACAAACAATGCAGAAAACTCCAAAAAATTACAATTTAGAAATTTGTCAAGGTGATAACAGTGGTAAATAGGAAGTATCTAAATTGAAGTGTAAAAAGTAAATAAAAAATAAATACAGGAATTGATTTTAATAACCCCACTTTTATATGTTTTCAAATTGTAGAATATAGTACTAACAACACTGAAAACCACCTATCCCCCTTGTCTTGTCACCACCAGTTATCCACATCAATATTTTCTTCATACAGTTTGGACAAAGGAAATGAGGTGGCCTAGGCAAACTTGCAAACAGTAACTTTAAATATAGTTTAGAGTTATGATATTTAAAAAGACATATGAAAAAATCTTGAGATTTAAATTTAAAATTATTTCCGATATGTCAGAGGACATATAAAATATTTTTGTGAACAAACGGATGAGAATTCAGATTAAAAAAAAGTATGAAGACTTTATTAGCTACACCAACCACCAGAACTGAAGTAGACAATGAGAGTAGAATAGGAAAAGCTGAAATGAAAGTTAGTATTCATTTCAACTTTATTTTTGACTCATTGGTTATTTTGTTCGATTTCTCCTCCACAATCAGCTGTGTAGATTGGCTTCTCTTACCTACCTCCCCACTTACATCTCTATTACTATCACAAGCAAAACATTCAATCCCATATCTTCCTGGAAAAGATTATGGCTCTCAAATGGAGTATTCCTAATACCAGTATCTGTGCATTCTGGTGGACATGGGACCACTTTACCTTCCCATTTCCTATGTGTGCAACTTATTTTGAAGTTCTCGATTCCAATAGACATATTCTATTCTTGTTAGAAGACAACTTTTCATAAATTTCTCACATTTTTTTTTCACTTATAGGTATTAACACACCCAATTTGCTTAGATTAATTTACATTCCAGGATAGGACACATAGAAACTGGCCGGCTACCCAGGGGCATTCCAGGATGGTAGAATCCCCATGCCGGTTTGCTTACATCTGGAGAATAAAGGTAATGCTAGAAATTCCCGTGGGTTTTCCTGAGCTGTGACACCAACTCAGCTGCACAGTTGATCTGTGATGCTACCTCACTCCCTTTGGGACTTGGGGAGCAAGGGAAACTTATACAAACCTGAAGCTTTGGATGTCTTCTCTGCTGAGCCTAGTAAACCATCTCAATCTATTTGTGTTCATTGTGTCTTTAGTGGCCAAATCTATGGAAGTGTAGCAAGCCCACCTAGCAGCTGCCATAATGCACTACTTCGGGTCTGCTTGACAATCCTATTTGAAAAGCATGCAGTCCTCAGGCTCACTTATTGGTCAAGCTTGTAAGGAAGGAGAAAAGTCATTTCGGACTCTAATGAACCTTTTACACAAATGTAAAAGAATCGCAAAATGTCACTAACATTTTAGAAAATCCCACAGCACGAAAAAAGAAGAACCTCATTAAATAAATAGAGCATCCCTCTCTGGAGTAACAAGAAATAAGTCACAGGGAGTAAAGAGCTTTAGAATAATTAAATTAAAATTTCTAAGGAAGTGGAAAAATGTAGGACATTTTTATAAAAAGAATAATTTGAAACATGTATTTTATTTCACATGATAAATAGTCAAAGCCAATGTTAAAAGGGGTGATACGAATAAAACAGTCAAGGATAAATCCAGGCCTAATATGCTTCTAATAGAAAACCTATTGACAAAATTGCAGGCGAGCTCTTTTCCCCCCACCCTTTGCCTACCTCCACCCACCCTCATTTCTTCTTATGCCACAAGTACCTTCTTCTTGGGACAATCACAGCTCATTAGCACCAAGTCAGGCCCAGAAAAGCAAATTTCCCTGGGGAAAAAACAGCTGGCAATCCACAGTTCTCCTTTATACAATTCTCTCCTCTCAGGCTTTAGTCCATTCAATTCTCGTGATTTGCATACTGATTTGTCTTTGGCAATATGTGTGGTTTTTTTGTTTGTTTGTGTGTTTTTTGTAATCTATTTGTCTGTTCTATATTTTGTCGGTGGGAATGTTGTCCTGTTATTATTAACTACTAGGAGCCCCCTGCGCACGAATCTGTGTGCCAGTAGCTCCCTGCCACCCTCCTGTAGCAACCCTTGCCCCACCTCATAGCTTGCTGCCCTGCCCCCTCCTGTAGCTCTCCACCTCCTGCTTGCTTGCTGCCCTGCCCCCTCCTGTAGCTCTCCACCTCCTGTAGCTCTCCACCTCCTGCTAGCTTGCTGCCCTGCCTTCTCCTGTAGCTCTCCGTCGCCCGCTTGTAGCCAGTAGCTTGCTGCTGCCCTTCTGTAGCTCTTCGCCTGCTGCCCTACCCTCCTGTAGCTCCTCTGCTCCCCCCCCACCCCCTCCCCTCATAGGTTGCTTCCCTGTTCCCTCCTGTAGCTCTCTGTCACCCGCTTGTAGCTCGCTGCCCCACCCTCCTGCTGATCCGTGATCTGGTCGTTACATGGTTGGTCATTATTACATCTTTATTATATAGGATGATAAAACACAGATGTCTATAATAACTTATCATATAGTTTCAGAGACAAATTTAGATTCACATTTCTATCCCTAGCTACTACTAAAAAAATTAAATTTGTATCCCAGTAATTCATGTAGAGATCATATTTCACTGATTTAATCTCAAAGTTTACTGAAATTTCTATCTAACTTGGAGCCAAGTCTTTTTCAATATGAAGAATTATTTTTATGTACATTTATATTTATAATATAGAGTGACCAATCCCCACTTTTTATTATGGACTTGTAATTCAATTTTACTCCATCCAGAATGTTCAGCCTTTTCAAATAAGTAGCACAAAATGAACTCTTTATTTCTCATGTCTGTGGCATTTGACACTTTTATGTTCATCCCTCCTACAAATAAATAATTAGTTCTGTGTGTGTACTATGAAATGTTCAGAGTCCAAAATAATAGAATATTTATTATCCTCAAAATAAATAGATTTGTAGCTCCATAAAGATATAAAAATAATAGTTCAAAATTTGTATGGGTGTTTAAAATTAGGTGCATGTATGCATATTCATACAAACACACAAATTAGAATTCTATGTTTTTAAACACAAATTAGGAAGGGAAGACAGGTCAAGTTAGCCTTTCAAAAGAGTTTGAAAATGGGCTTCATATAGGATACAAGTCATAAATAGGAATTTGATAGAAGAGTAAGAATTTATAGGGTGGGTACATCAACTTAATGTGGAAGGATACAAGTTATAGAGGCATGATATTTTCTGGTAAATTTGTGGAATAGGTTTTATAATTTGATGAAGTTATGAATGTATCAGCAAAATGAACAATCTCCATTATGGTTAATAGATTTTTATTTATTTCAGGAAGGGAGAGAGAGAGAGAGAGAAGAGAGAGAGAGAGAGAGAGAGAGAGAGAGAGAGAGAGAGAGAGAGAAACATCAATGATGAGAGAGAATCATTGATTGGCTGCCTCCTGCATGCCCCCTTCTGGGGATTGAGCCCACAACCTGAGCATGTGCCCTTGACCAGCATTGAACAGGGGACCCTGCAGTCTTCAGGCTGACATTCTATACACCAAGCCAAACCAGCTAGGGCAACCATCTCCACAATCTCTTTCTTAACTAGGACATTTACTTGATTTATTTAGTTATTTATTTATGACCAGACTGTAAAACATAGAAAGTTGAACTAGACTAAGGATTCTTTTTTAAATTTAATGGACTATGGCTATATTTCAGAGGATAATTGAACCCCTTGATATCACATAAACATTGTATTTTACACATAGACACACAAATGTGCAAATTTTCTAGGGTAGTGGTTCCTATCCCTTTTTAGATTATCATTTCATTCAGTGCCTTAAAAATAACAATAAATGTAAAGTTCCAAACTTCTTTTAATTTTTCTCCTCCTTGACCATAACCCCTAGAAAGAACATGCAGCTGCCTGGTCCTTCTCCTTTGAACATCCAATTAGGTACTTGTTACTCTATAGCTTTCAAGATAAAAGCACCTTTACAAGCCTTAGAAACCCAAGATATTTTGCCTCTGAAGCAAAAATCTTTAAAACATCTAAGTCCTAAAATACCATATTCTTTTCAATTTAGTTTATCTTAGTTCAGTCTAGTTCAAGAAATACTTATTCAAGTAAACTCCTTCAGTAAATACCTATCCCTAGCCCTCTTTCCTCTTACATTCTTATCACCGTACCTTTAAGGGCAAAAAGCAAGGAGGAAAGGTTCTCAGCTGCCACTGTAGCCCAGAGGAAAGGGGTGATCATTTGTTATTTTTTTTCTAATTTCTTTTATCTTATTAATCAAAGTAAATCTCTTGGTTTTAAATATTTTGCATTTACTTACATTTTGAGACATGCATTTATAGATATATTCCTATATTTTAAATCCAAGATGCTTAAGAAGACTCCTTGAAGTTGTGAGGGAAAATAGATATACAATGTTCAATGTCATTTGCACACCTCAAGATATTTTTTTTTAATTCAGTGATTTTCAAAAATGTAAGAAGGAAGATGCCAGGCTTCTAGAAGTATATCGACCTTCTCTAAAATATGTTCCAATAACTCTCTCTAGAAAGGATAAATTAATTATTAGAAAGAATGTTTCTACTGTATATTATACATGGCATTTAAGGTCTTGAGGCAGATAATGTCCTGTAAAATATATGTCTATGCAAAACTTAAATGTCTTCAATATAATATTGGTATCTTTACAGTAGTAGCAAAGAAATGTACCCTTCTTAAGACACTTCAAGGTGTAAGTCAGCAGTAGTTTAGCAGGAGATTTCTTGAATTTTATAGACAAAGAAAATAAATCTGACCTGTTATAGGGTCTTGAGTAATCCCTAATGTCTTCATGGAGAGCCCCCAGTACTTTAGGACCATCCCAGATTGGACTCACCAGTCAGGGTGGCCCTTGAAACAAGGCCCATTTTCAACTGGTTGCACTCTTAGGAGACCAGATGGGAAGAGGAATCGCAAGTTATTGAACCCAGACCTCACTAGGGTTTTTTTTTTTTTTTTCTTTTGGAGGAGATCTTTAGAGAACCCTCTCAAATGTGGAAAGTAAATCACTTATTTTTTATGCCAGACACCAAGCCATGTAGACATCATTGTCCATCCATTGTTTCATCCTCTGTGCTTTCCTCTGGCCCCAGAAAGAAAATGTTTGGGAAAGTATTTATCAATCTAAATTATATGTTTGTTGTTGGCCAGAGGGAAGGAGGTCAGGGACTGGGTGGAGGTGGGCAAAGGAGAGGAAAATGGGGACATCTATAACAGTGTCAAAAATAAAAATAAAGTTAAAAATAAAAATAATAAATTATATATGTGGGTTATTTTAAAATGATCATAAATATTTTTACAATCCATTCCATTGTTAAGCTTTATTTCTCATTTCTATTTTTGATGGAAAGTAATGGTTTCATTTGGGTTCATAAAACTTCATTTATATTTTTCTATATTATCAATATTAAAATAATGTTCAGGCTTCTCTGTAAGTTTCATATACTCCATTTCAAGATTTCGCACCTTTTTTTCCCCTCTTCCTCCCAGGCTCAACAAAATGAGTAACTACTTATTTATTTCTGACCAGACTGTGTTTACATGCTTTATTATGTTTTCAGCTGCTTCCTGACACTGGGCCGTCTTCTCTAAAATGTCTTATTGGTTGTAAATGTATTTATTATTTATTTATTTATTTATTTATTTATTTATTTATTTATTTATTTATTTATTTATTTATTTTACAGGGCTGGCTGCCAGCAGCCAGAGAAGATGGCCCTGATCACAGGCCAGGCCTAGGGACCGTAGGTTGTAAATTTAAAGTTATTTCATTGAATTCCTTCTTTCACATCTGATATTATCTTAGTCACTAGAGCAGAAAGAGCAAAATGCTAATGAGGATGCTACCAGAATAGCATAGCATATTTGCCACAATCTGGATTTTTAAAAAGAAAACAAATATAGAATTTATTGGCTATTTGGAAGAACAGCAGGCATAAAATTATAACCATGCATTAGCAAATCTAACAATTTCTAGACTTTTTAAAGTTAATGAACACACACAAAAATAGAAGTTGTTAAATTGGAGAATGAATGTTACAGTCATTGTGATGCATTCATCAAAATTGATCCTTCAAAGAGCTAGCCCAACCATTTAATCACAATGTAATCTTACTAATATAATTCTAATTTTTCAAAAATTTCCCAGTTTTTCTCACTTTATTATTATTGTTGACACTATTGCAGATGTCCCCATTTTCCTACTCTTTGCCCACCTCCACCCAGCATCCGCCCCCTCCCCCCTTCCCTCTGGCCATCACTGCACTGTTGTCTGTGCCCAAGGGCTTTGCATATATGTTCTTTGACCAATCATGTCAGCTTCTTTTATCCAGTCCTCCCCTCCTTTCTCCCCTCTGACAGCTGTCATCTGTTCCATGTATCAATGCCTGTTTCTATTTTGTTTGTCAGTTTATTTTGTTCATTAGATTCAACCTATAAGTCAGATCATATAATGTTTCTCTTTCTATGACTGGCTTATTTCACTTAGCATAGTAATCTCCAGGCCCACCCATTTTTTAAATATAACCAAATACCAACAGTTACCAATATCCAAAAGGCATCAATATCTGTGACTGAGAAAGAATCTCACACAATATAAGTTTTTCTGAACTAGTAACAAACTTTTACAGACAGAATTGATAGATATTTATTCACTTTTTAAAACTTGTTCTTCATTTTTCTTTAAATGAAGAGTGAAAATATCACATTTTTATGGATTATCCTTTTGGTAACAAATTACATAATTTTCCTGTACTTCATAAATATATCATCGTAGTTTCTCATTTAATGTGAGGAACTGAAAAATAAAAGTGAACTGATATTAAGAGGTAAAGTTTGCACCAACATAGTACCAATCCTGAAGTGTAATCTTACTTTAATTCGGTAAGATAAGAAATCGATTGGATCTTAGTTTCTTCTTTTAGTCTAATATGCAAAGTGTCCCCTCAGGAGTTCAACTGGGAGAATGGGAGTTTGCTCACTCACTATGACATGTGCTGACCACCAGGGCTTGGCGTGGAACGTGGTGGGTGACCAGCAGTGGCGGCGGGGTGCTGAGGGAGCGAGGGAAGAAAGTAGCGGGGAGGTGGGGAACCTGATCGGCCCTGATCGCTGGCCAGGCTGAAAGACCCTACCCGTGCACGAATTTTGTGCACCAGGCCTCTAGTAAAAAAATAAAATAAAGACAGCCTTAAACTATATATTGCCACAAGACCACTTTTACCTTACAAAATTGTAGACAAATTATCTTAAGATGAATGTTATGCATGAAATGTAAAATTATCAGAAGCATGCCACATTTCAAATGATCAGATTTCATTAAATTATCTGCACTCAAAATATGCCTTTAAATCCAATGGGTTGTTCAGCTTTAATTATGAAACTGCTCAGTATAAGCAGTGAGTTATAATTAACCACATCTAAATAAAAAAGTTAAATCAGGAAAATGACTTTTAAATGTGCAGCCCAGCACCAGTTGTTCTATTTTCATTAATTGTCATGTATCTTGCCATGTCCTTTATCTGCTTGTGAATTTACAAGGAACATAGCAGGTTGTGAATTTTTAATAGGTTTTCCTCAAGGAAAGAAAAGGTCAGCATTAACATAAAATTCTTCTTAAAGATTTGTGGCACAAATGTTTCACACCAAAGAACAGGTGTTACTGAGGAACTAAAGCCTCAATAATCTGACATTTTTTCTCCATTTAAAGAAAACTTAATGCCTCACATAATAAAATAGCACAAGGTCAAATCAATATAGAAGTTATTTCAAAGTAGATGCTGTAAGGTATTTGATACATAATCCATAATCCCACCTCTCAGTAATAGAAACAACTGATTTTATTCAGTTAAATGTTTAATAAATCCAAGTATTGATAACTAACATCCTATATAATAAAAGCCTAATCTGCAAATCGACTGAACGGTAGAATGACTGGTCTCTATGACACGCACTGACCACCAGGTGCCAGACAATCAATGCAAGAGATCCCCCCGCTGGTGGTCAGTGTGCTCCCACAGGAGGAGCTCTGCTCAGCCAGAAGCCAGGCTCATGGCTGGTGAGCACAGCGGCAGTGGCAAGAGCCTCTCCTGCCTCTGCTGCAGGTGGGCGGTAAGGAGCGAGGGGTCCTGGACTGCAAGAGGGATGTCTGACTACGGGCTTAAGCCCAATCCCCAGGGGAGGGCAGGATCAGGCCTAAGCTGGCAGGCGGACATCCCCCGAGGGGTCCCTGACTGTGAGAGGGTGCAGTCCAGGCTGAGGGACCCCGCCTACCAGTGCATGAATCTCGTGCACTGGGACTCTAGTTCAAATATAAAAGTGAAAGCTACAGTTTTTAGTATTAACATTCATCTGATATTACTTAGTAAGTAAGTTGAAATGTAAAATAAACCCACATGAGGGAGAGAGACAATACCAGGGAAGAAGTAATTAAAGTAATAAAAAGCAACTTAAAAAGAAGAGGGGGGCTTAGGCAGGGGACTGTGATAAAAAAAACCTGTGCATTGCTCTTTTGCTTTAACTGTTAGGAAATCATCAATATCAATATCAATGTTATTGTTAGTTCTTATCTCCCACTGTTCATCTACAGGAGGGAGCAACTCCCCAAATCTCAGGTCTAGAAATGCACCTCTAGGCATTATTATAGTATCTGTTGTTTCTTTACTGTCCAGTTCTCAAATATGTTTATTTAAAGAAGATTTTGATAAACATATGCTAATGGTAAGCCCCCAAACATGGTTACTTTGGCCCTTTATTCTAGTGTTAGTGATCAGCTGTTTCCCATTTTAAGAAAATTTACTTTTTAGCCTACCGGCGGGGCTAAGTGGTTGAGCGGCAACGATAAACCAGGAGGTCATGGTTGGATTCCTGGTTAGGCCATATGCCCTTGGTTGTGGGCTGGAATCCCAGTGTGGGGTATGCAAGAGGCAGCCAATCAATGATTCTCTCTCATCATTGATGTTTCTATCTCTCTCTCCTTCTTCCTTCCTTTCTAAAATCAATAAAAATATATTTACAAAAATGAAAATTCACTTTTCTTTTATATACGCTCTAATGGTGCAATATAATTTTATTTTAAGTCTAGATCTTTAGGCCAAAAGGTATAAATTCACAAGTCTAATTTCTTTCTCTTAATTATGAGGAGGTTGAAATCCTCTTATTTCTGATTCTCAAAACCACAGTCCAACTTCCAATCCTCATCTTTTTTATTCCCTAATACCATGTTCAATTTTCTAATCCAACAGAAACTCCCAGGATGGGAAATTTAATTTCCACTCTCTGTAGTATAAGTGAAAGCAAAAATCCTGCTGTGATTCATAGTCCAAAATGGAGCATTATTAAAATTAAAATCTCACCAGTACTAGCAACTTTTTTGCATGACTAACTGAATAAAATAGCAGAACTGGTGTTAATGATTCCCATCTTGCCTTATACCCTCTCTACTCTGAATCTATGTTCTATATTCATCTGGTATTTCCCAGGAGGTGTAAAATGGAAGAAAATTCCCAAGTTTAAACCTCTTCTCATTCTTTATCAAGTAACTTAAGTGTTATATACTTAAGGAAACACTCATTTCTGTGGGCTAGTTTATGGGTTGTCCTGTGAATTTCCATTACATGCAGTGTTTGAATCTTCCATAACACTAATATGGAATTGCTGCTTTACTTTTAGAAGTACCTGATTCTTATGAGAGTAAATAAATATTTCTCAAATTAAAATTGTTGGAAGATTAGACAGTAAACATTATACCTATCTATTACAAACCACAAATTTATCTGATCAAATAATTGATAACATCAATAATCTTTTCTTGAATTATGTTGATTCCCAAACAGAGTAAGAAATATGCAATGCTTATGCCTGCCATTTGGAAAATTACCCAGTGTTTCACATCTGTATAATTGGAAAGTTGCCCGGCAACTACATACAATTTCAGTTACTAAAAAGCATCAATCTTTTGACTTTTTGAAAGTGTTTCTCTGGACAACGCAGCCATTAGTTACTTCTAAGAGCTTTTTAGTTAAAAGCAGGTGTTTCTTGAGTTTCTCAACCTTGCTTTGTTGCTTATGAATAGTAAAAGATGCCATAAAAAGTGTCACCTGACGTCTTTTCCTCCAAAGTATATATCAATTTGGGGTTTACTTTATCCATTAGGCCTGTAATAATAAGTAATTTTCCAGAAATAAAAAAATGGAGTCTGATCCAAATTTGATGGCTAAGTGCTAATTACTGCAAACTATTAGCCAAAAAGCAGACTGCTTTTGTAGACCCAACAATACTAGTAATACAAATATTAGGCCAGTGGTCAGCAAACTCATTAGTCAACAGAGCCAAATATCAACAGTACAACGATTGAAATTTCTTTTGAGAGCCGAAAACCGACTTCTGCGCATGGACCACGAAGTTTCAATCGCACTGTATGTGTGCACCCGCACGTGGTATTTTGTGGAAGGGGCCAAAGAGCCGCATGTGGTTCACGAGCCGCAGTTTGCCGACCACTGTATTAGGCATATGTGTGGCTCAAAATATTTATTTAAGGTAAACAGTTTTGATATTCATATAAAATGATTTTACAGTTACGTTCATTTACAATCTCCCATTAATGAAACTTTCAAATAAAGAAGCAAAATACTATTTTTTTTAAATATATTTTATTGATTTTTTACAGAGAGGAAGAGAGAAGGATAGAGAGTTAGAAACATCGATGAGAGAGAAACATCGATCAGCTGCCTCTTGCACACCCCCCACTGGGGATGTGCCCGCAACCAAGGTACATGCCCTTGACCGGAATCGAACCTAGGACCTTTCAGTCCGCAGGCCGACGCTCTATCCACTGAGCCAAACCGGTTTCGGCAAAAATACTATTTTAAAGAGAAAATAATCAGTTTAATATTTTCACATGTAATTAGATCAAAATGCATGTTGATATGTCACTAAAGAGCAAAATTCAAACCTATTTAGGTAAATATGTCTCTATAATTTTTTTGCATGATTGAAAAATATAATCTCCAATTTTTAATTCTCTAAGCTGCATGTCAGTGTGCCTATTCTGAATTAGTACTACATTTTATATGAATATTTAAAAAACACGTTCACAATGATGTCTAAATTATTATAAATGCTTTATAGAAATTTAGATAATCTACATATTGTTTTTATATTTCTTATCTGATAAAAATAAAAATAAAAAAATTTAAAAAGTATACTCATTTATTGCAAATAATCAAACTATGATCTTAGCATAGAAAATGTTTATTGTTCGGATGGTATAATTAAAGAGAAATTTATAGCCCTAACCAGTTTGGCTCAGTGGATAGAGCGTCGTCGGCCTGCAGACTCAAGAGTCCTAGGTTCGATTCCGGTCAAGGGCATGTACCTTGGTTGTGGGCACATACCCAGTGTGGAGTGTGCAGGAGGTGGCTGATCAATGTTTCTTTCTCATCGATGTTTCTAACTCTCTATCCCTTTCCCTTCCTCTCTGTAAAAAATCAATAAAATATATTTTTTTTAAAAAAGAGAAATTTATAATTCTTGTGTTTTACAAAGCCATGCTCTATTCCTTCCATGGCGAGCCCCTCCCCTCAGGGTAAGAATTCCATGGGAGCAAATGGATATATACAACTGGAACCTGTATGTCCTTTTTTAGACTGTACTTGATATTCTTGGGACCCGTTTTTCCCTACTCGAACATCCCTGTGCTTGCTTCTTGGTCCAAGGAGGGTCTCTTTTCCAGGTCTGCCACCTTAAGGCCAGATTCACTCACTGCTATATGCACCTCTAAGCCAGGCATGTGCCCTGACCAGGAAACGGACCAGCGACCTCTTGGTTCTTAGGTTGACACTCAACCAAGGAGCCACACTAGCCGGGCTCAACTCTCGTTTCAAAAGCTCAGATAACTGACCCCATTATTCAGTGATGGGATATAAGAAACTTTCTTTGAATTCTTTCAACATCACGTACCTTTAGACATTATCATGGATATGCTCTTTTTTCATTCTTCCTAGCTTCATTCAGACCAAGATAAAGGAGACGGATCACTCAAATATATTTTATCTGGAGATGGAGCTGGTACTCTTTTTATTATTGACGAAAAAACAGGTGACATTCATGCCACAAGAAGAATTGATAGGGAAGAAAAGGCCTTTTATACTCTACGTGCACAAGCTATTAACAGAAGAACTCTGAGGCCAGTAGAACCAGAGTCTGAGTTTGTGATCAAGATCCATGATATCAATGACAATGAGCCAACCTTCCCAGAGGAAATTTATACAGCTAGTGTTCCTGAAATGTCTGTCGTAGGTAAGTTTATTTAAAACATTTATGGTGTTTTTCAAAAAGTATTAAAAAAATCAAGAAATTCTCAAAACATTATGACCACTTAATTGAAATCACCATTGACTCCTACTAAAAATGCATACATAATATCCTCACTTAGGACAGGAGTTTCTGTATTTGTAAATCTTACAATACAAATAAGTGGACACTTTCCTCAAAAAGCCAAGAAAATACCATTTAACTTAGTAGAAACCTATTAAAATATAATTGTCACATGAATTTGGATAATAGCTGTGTAATATTTTGACACTAAATATAAGTACATTTAGAACATAAATATAAAAAGAGTCTCTGCATATATACTCTAGTCATTTGCCTTGAGTTTGTCTGGATTATCTTGACAATATAAATGATGGTGTTAATGAGATCATCCAATTATTTTACATAGACCCCATTCATTTTTTATGAATAGAGGATTATAAAAAATTCAACATATGAAAACAGTTTTAGAGATATATGTTGGATTTAGTAAAATAGATTCATTTCTCAAATGTTGGACAAGTTATATAAATTGATAAAACAATTGGAAAAAATTTGTAACAGTTGTTATAGCAAAGTTTGAACTCTTCATTTCTCAAAAGCATTGTTCTGGGATTACTATTTAATATTTACTTCACTAAATCCCAAGGACTTTTGTCCATTGCCTTATTATAAAGCCCTTTTAAATATCTTGAACTTTATGAGAAAGCTTTTAATAGTTCATGGAGCTTGGGATCATCTTGGATTGCTTCTAAATTTAAATTTTAATCTATTCATAAAATTGTATTCTAGAGCAGATGTTAATTATTTTTATAGTTAATTAGTGAAGAGGGGGAAAGGAGCATACTTACTCCTTTGTGATTAGATATGCCCTTTACATCAAACAAATCTATTATGAGAAAATGACTTTAAGTATCAAACCTGGGCATTTGTAAAGTGACTGCATTTTTAAAAAATCCGATACACTCTATCAGTATCTACTGCATGCATAAAAATAAACTTGTTGGCTACATAAACATGTAGCTGAACTCAGAGTTAACTCTAGGTACGACGTTCATGTAAATTATCAATACATGTTTTTTTAAGAGGTCATGATTAAAGCCAAAAATCATTCAAGTCTTCCATGAAAACCAGTGCTTTTGCTCCTCCTTCTGGTACTGTGCAGAACTAAGCTGAATTTGGATACTTCAGGTACTTCTGTGGTGCAAGTCACAGCTACAGATGCCGATGACCCTTCCTACGGAAACAGCGCCAGAGTCATTTACAGCATACTCCAAGGGCAGCCGTATTTCTCTGTGGAGCCCGAAACAGGTCAGCAACCATGAATTGGTTTGTTAATTTAATAGTCTTTCCGATCTTTACAAGTAGAAAAAAGGCGTGAAAATAAGAACAAACATGAACATGAATACTCCCAGCAGAGTGATGATGCCACACTGAGAGATTTACAAACTCCAAGTTTGTAATGATTGAGCGAGCTAATGAAAAGATACCTGTCTTTAGGTATGGGTTTGCGTCACATGGGTTTAGGACATTATCCAGTGCATATGGTACGCTTTAAGAATTAGGAAGATGACACACATTGTAAAATATCTGTCTTGGATCACTTTTACAATTTCTAGACAATAAAAATTAATAGCAAAAACATATTTTGTCTTATAAAAGTCACCAGTTTGGACATACACTTTGTGAGCTTAATCAACCAAATAATTGAGATTTCAGTGAAGGTAACAAATGTTTTTATATTTTCTTCAAGGTATCATCAGGACTGCTTTGCCAAACATGAACAGAGAAAACAGGGAGCAATATCAAGTGGTTATCCAGGCCAAGGACATGGGCGGCCAGATGGGAGGCTTATCGGGGACTACCACCGTGAACATCACACTGACAGATGTCAATGACAATCCACCTCGCTTCCCCCAGAGTAAGCTGCCTTTAATGGTCTTTCTGCAGGGTAGAAGCTTTAGAGTAAAAAAAAAAAAAAAGATCAGAAAAAACCCCCACAAATTCTCTCTCTCTCTCTCTCTCTCTCTCTCTCTCTCTCTCTCTCTCTCTATATATATATATATATATATATATATATATATAGAAATATATATATATATATATATATATATATATATATATATATATATATAATATATACTCTTCATCTATAATTGTAATCTAAAACTATTTCTTCCAGTTAGCAAAAAGAAAATAATGTTTTATTGGGCAACAAAGTAAGAGATAATTCTACAACAAGTCTGTTTATTTCCACTTAGAATTTAATAAGGAGGATGCTAACTTGAGGGTACATTTTTTTTCAATAAAAAATCTAATTTGACATATTAGAAAGGGCTACATAGGGAGCACTAATCAGATTTGCATTTGGATATTACTGTGTCAGATTTGCATTTAATCTCTCTGCATTTGGAATGGCAATCATAAATAAAACATTTTGTATTCCTATCTATTTATAGATTTATTTTGTGTTATAGAATTAACCTTCAAATTCTCAGAATAGGTCATGAATGGTTTAAGAATCATTAGCTTCTGACATTATAACACAGGTTTTATTCTCTTGTCTTATACAAATTTGGTAGACCTGCAAGTAGAGATGATGTTTATTAGGCCTCAATGGACACTGCCAAGACTTAGCCAATTTCCTGCCAGTCTAAAAGGTCCTATACTCAAGATGAGATTCTGCATTGTTAGAAATGTGGCATAAAAATGGAGGCTTTAGTAAGATCTATGTACTTAATTTTTAGCATTTACTGTGTATTAACTTCTGAATTGACCCACTAATTTTAGGTGACCCTTTGTGATAAAGTTTTAAAGTACAGCTTCTTGTGATATTTATATTTTTACACTAACGTCCATTGTACAGAACGATTATAGTCTAAGGATTCACTGTATTATTTTGGCTCTTTAAAAGTATTTTTCCTCTTTTCTGTACTATTTTTCTCTAACTTTGATAATTGATAGTGCATGATTGGAATTGAGTTGTGGTTGTTTTTTTTTAAATCACATTTGTGGAAATATGAAATTCAAGTAGAATTGTATTGGGCAGACTGATCATATGCTTATGTATTTGTGATGATTCTTTTGTAAGCTATTTCAGGTACATGACAGTCAGGTCTGCTATTGTAGTGTCTGGCCCAAAATACAGGGAGGAGGGTGTTTACTTATACTATTTTTAAATAATCAGGTTTCAGCTCCAAGTTACATTTAACATTGACAGGGAATAGGAAACCAATTATAATCCTATATAGTTCTTTCAGAATAGGTCTAAAGAGGTGCCTAGTTACATAAAATTTAAATTTCACATTTTATATTTATTTCTGATTGTCCTTTAGTGCAAGCCTGCCACCAGAATAATGGCCAGACAAGTTCAGAAGGAAAAAACAAAAAACAAAAACTGTCAAATTGTGTAGTCTACAATGATCAAAAATATTTCTGAAAAATATTTTATTAATAATAACTGACCAGCCTGGCCAGTGTTGCTCAGTGGTTTAGTATCAACCCATGAACCAAGAGTTCACCAGTTCAATTCCCAGTCAGGGAACATGCCAGGGTTGCGAGCTCAATCCCCAGTAGGGGGCGCGCAAGAGGCATCTGTCTCTCATTGATGTTTTTATCTCTCTCTCTCCTTTTTTCTAAAATCAAAATATGAAATTCAAGTAGAATTGTATTGGGCAGACTGATCATATGCTTATGTATTTGTGATGAATCTTTCTTCAATGAATATTTGAAACACTCAGTAATGGCATTCAGATTGTTACTTGATAATTTAAGTCATCTAACACCCAAAACACTAGTTTTTAACTTCTTTTTTAAAAAATATTTTTATTGAATTCAGAGAGGAAAAGAGAGGGAGAGAGAGATAGAAACATCAATGATGAGAGAGAATCATTGATTGGCTGCCTCTTGCACACCCCCTACTGGGGATCGAGCCCACAACCAGGGCATGTGCCTTTGACTGGAATCAAACCTGGGACCCTTCAGTCCGTAGGCTAATGCTCTATCCACTGAGCCAAACCAGCCATGGCTAGTTTTTATCTTCTAATGTCATTGCATTAACTAGCCAAAGTTTGGAGAAGCTTCTACAGTTTATGAAGCCTTTCAAATGGAACATCACTGAAATCTCACAACTAACTTGTATAGACCCATTGATATTTTTCTTATACCCAATGTACAAAAGTAAAGGAGGTTCCAAGTAGAGATGATAAAGAAAACAAATCGGTGTTGCTTCATAGAAATATATTGCAAACCAAGAATGTGTGCTACATATGTCATTTTACATTTTCTGTCAGCCATATTTTAAAAACTAAATCAGAGGACATTTATTTAATCCCTAGAGGCCCAGTGCATGAAAATGTGTGCACTCGGAGGAGTCCCTAGCCTGGTATCCTCTCGCAGTCCAGGACCCCTTGGGGGATGTCCACCTGCTGGCTTACACCTGCTCCCTGGGAGAGCGGGCCTAAGCTGGCAGTTGGACATCCTTAGCGCTGCTGAGGCGGTGGGAGAGGCACCTGCCATCACTGCTGCACTCGCAGCCATCTGCCTGGCTTGTGGATGAACGGAGCTCCCCCTGTGGGAGCGCACTGACCACCAGAGGGCAGCTCCTGTGCTGAGCGTCTGCCCCCTGGTGGTCAGTGTGCATCATAGCAACTGGTCGTTACCAGTCATTCCAATGTTAGGGTCAATTTGCATATTACCCTTTTATTGCATAGGATATATTTTATTAACCCAATGTTATCCTTTAAACATATCATCAATGTAAAACCTATTCAGACATTTTACATTATTTTCTCCCATGTTCCTTTGGAACCCTTACATCGAGTATTTTCTAGTTAAATCAAGTCTCAATTCAGACTTAGCACATTTCCAGTCAATAGCTACATGAGGCCTGGTGGCTTGGCTAGTGGCTGTGAACTGGGACAGCTTAGGAGCAGACTGTAGAGTCATCCTGTGTGAGTCCCAGTGCTGTCTTCTCCACCCAGTACCTTTTTCACCTTGGTCAGTTAAAGAAAACGAAGTAGCAATGCATATTCCATGAAGTGCTATAAAATGAAATAATTGAATGTCTCTGAAGAACTGGACTCAGTGACTGCCACTAGTGTATTCACGTACTCGGTAATGTTTATTCGGCAAGTACTGATCTGTTATTATTATTACTCAATGTTATAAAAGTGGTGTCAGAACTTAAACTTCCATGTACACTGTTTGATCCAAATTTAACATTTCCCAATATGCTACATCTGTGGAGGATAAAAATCTGTCATTTGGAAGGCAAAAGGGCAGAAGAAAACTCAGAAAATCTATTGCTTACCTTCCAGGAGCAAACACTGTATTTCCGCCTTCATTGTTTAGCTAATTTTATTGCATGGATCTATAACAATCCTTCTCTTGTTTGCCTTCCAGAGAACGTTTTACCATGTCTTGAGACATTTTTGCTTCTCTGAATTGGTGGGTACTACTGGCATCTAGTGGGTGTAAGCCAGAAATACTGCAAATGTCCTTAGAATTCACAAAACGAAGAATTACTGGGCCTCAAATGTGAATAGTGCCAAGAGTGAGAAACTCTGATATGTTATATGAGGAGCTGTTCAAGTGAAATCATGAACTCTTTTATCTAACAACATTTATTGAGAATGCTACTTTAGAAGCTAGATGTATGAATTTTGCCTCAAACACCCACTGTTTTATTTTGTTCCTATGATACGTTTCATTAAAGCATGGGAGGCAGCTTATACATAAATAGAGACACTATATACATACAAGGTATTGGCTCAGTTCTGGATAAAGGAAGAATATGTGTGTGATAGTAGGGGGGTAAGCTAAGGAAATGTCTTATTGAAGAGGTACTATTTCATCAAAATAGTTTAAGATAAAATAGATCTAGCCATTCAAAGAGATGGGCACTTTCTCCAAGTGGAGGGACTAGTATGTGAGAAACTCACAGGAACATTGAAAATCGTACAATTTCATTAGTATTAACAAACCTAACTGTGTGCCCAATCTAAGTTATCATTAGGATTTTGTGGTTTTGGAGGTGAACATTAATATGACACGAGCACCATAGTATGGTTCTAAAATAAAGGTAATGGACTCAAAGTTAGGGGTACACCTGAAAACAGTTCCAAAAGTATTTTTTGCCTTTTTGCTAGGTATACATTTTTCACTCTCAAAAAAGAGATCTCTGCTGAAGTTATTTCAGAATCCTGAGTTACTTCAAGTGCTATAATTTAATTTTAAAAACAACAAGGAAACAAAATCTATTGCTTACCCTCCAGGGGCAAGCACTTTATTTCCAATGAATCATATGAAGATGAATAAGTCTTGATTCCTCATTACGGGCGGGTCACTGTCTAGGAGGATGTTTTAATATGAAATAGCAAGTGTGATCATGGAACTATGCACAGTGTAATGGGCGTACATAGGAGCAGCACTGGTCTGAATATCGGGGGTGGGGGACTGAGTGCCTTTTATAGTGGAAGCTATTTTTGGAGAACCTATCACTTGACCTAAATCCTTTCTTAAAACTATACTTATACCTACTATAAGCCAGAAGAATAGGAAGAGAAGGAGAGGTCATCAAGTTGGAAATTAGCAAAGTTACCTATTTATGAATGGTCATATTCTACACAGGGAAAAAGAGGAACGTGCTTCAAAGTGATCATAATGATTACCTTTGATGATGAAATAGTAGATGACTTTAGTGATTGCTTTTCTGTAGTTTCTATTTTTATATATTTTTGTAATTTGATAATTCTAATAAAAAAGAGAATAACAGGATGGAAAGGACAGAAGAGACAATACAATGAGCACTGGAAAGCAACTATTGGAATTGACATAATGCGGGCAGTTGTGAATGATCTTTCCCAGTTAGTTTTAGTTGGAATCATTTTGGAAGAAGCTGGAGGATAACAAGTTGAGGAATAAAAGAAAGTCAGAAAGAGGACTGAACAAATAATCTCTATCCGTTAAGAAGCTGAGATGTACATAAAAATAGAATAGAAAAGGAGTAGAGGGAGTTCTGAAGTAGGGATGGGTCACTAGATAATTGTTTTTTAATTTAAATTCTTTATTGTTTAAAATATTACATGAGTCTCCTTTTTTCCCCATTGACCTCTCCCCAGCCACTCCCACCCCCCAGCACATGCCCTCATCCTGCTACTGTCTGTGTCTATTGGTTATGCTCATATGCATGTATACAAGTCCTTTGGTTGGTCTCTTTCCCCTTCACCCACCGCCTTCCCTCATAGGTTGGACAGTCTGTTCAATGCTTCTATGACTCTGATTCTATTTTTATTCATCAGTTTATGTTGTTCATTATATTCCACAAATGAGTGAGATCATGTGATATTTATCTTTCTCTGACTGACTTATTTCGCTTAGCATAATGCTCTCTAGTTCCAACCATGCTGTTGCAAATGGTAAGAATTCCTTCTTTTTTATAGCAGCGTAGTATTCCATTGTATAGATGTACCACAGTTTTCTAATCCTCTCATCTGGATAGTTTTGAGAGCCTCCTATGTCCCAGGCTTTAAGCAGGAATTAGGCTACAGTGGCCAGCAAGGACCTGAGCTACCCATTGAAGGTGTAGACAAAAAGTGATAACCAAAATGTATTTATGAGGTCTAGCAGGGTGGTAAGTGCTGTGAAGGACATAAAGCAGGGAACATGACTAGAGAATGGCAGGGGTGTTATTTTAAGAAGAATGAATACAGGATAATACTCTAAGGAAGCCTGAATAATTTCAGAAACTGAAAATGCATAAAACTAGGCAATTTATCTTCTCTAGACCTCAGTTGCTACATATGCAGTTCTTATCTCATAGGGTTACAAATAAGAGACATGATTTCATATATAAAATGTATTCAGCCCAATCGGCGTGGCTCAATGGTTGGGTGTCGACCTATGAAGCAGGAGCTCACAGGTTCGATTTCTGGTCAGGGCACATGCCTGGGTTGTGGGCTCAATCCCTAGTAGGGGGCATGCAGGAGGCAGCCGATCAATTATTCTCTCTCATCATTGATGTTTCCATCTCTCTCTCTCCCTCTTACTTCCTCTCTGAAATCAATAAAATGTATTTAAAAATAAAAAAATAATAAAATGTATTCATTAGTAATTATAACATATCATAAGTTCTCCATACATGGATTTCCTCCCTTTCCCCTCTCCTATTGAAGGAATGTGTGTCATGTTTCCAAGATTATTGTCTCCCTCGCTATGATGCCATGCTGTTATTCTTGTATGGCCAACCAAAGAGTAAATAAAAGTACCTTAATAGTCTAGAGAGGCCTATAAACTTAGAAGCCAAAAAGATGAATGCACTTACCATGTTTGAACAAATGAGTGCTTCTATGCATGAGGAGTCCAAGGCAAATTTCCCTGCTCTCCAACCAGTCGAACATCCAATGGCCCCTGAATTTTGATGTATTTCATTGTCCTAAGATAGAAAAACTTTCTAGTCCCTTACCTTAAATCTAACCACCTGGTACTCCTTCTTGGATATTTGTCTCATTCACCTCATTTTCATTTTCTTCCTTCTTTCTCTAAAATCAGAAACAAAAAACAGTCTCTGTGGCAAAAGTCTATAAAATGTTAAATTACTGGAACCTGATCATTGTAGGGTTTGGCAAAACCAACTGGATAACAGGATTTGTGCCCAAATGGCTTTTTTTTTTTTTTTAAGCATTTCTGGAAAAAAAGTAAGGTACTGATTTTCATCCAGATCAGATGCAGTGATTAAAGGTCATCTCATCTGCAGAAGCCAGGCTAGCAGGCTAGTCCGAGCATCTTTGCCTTAATAGAGCAGATAATGCTGTGATAAGACTCTCAAATCTATTAAACAAGCAAACCCACATACAAACAAACAATAGATATCAGAAAGGAAGTCCAGGTCTAGAGAAAAAGAGTTTACAAAAGCAGATGGTCAGGGTCCCAGCCAGCCAGCTGGTGCCTAGGACTTGGCTCTAGTTCTTGGATGGGGCAATATTTTACCAGGACTCAAGAAGGAAGAAGAGTAAGCAGCTTACACCCAGGACAAAAGGCCCAACCCACAAATGAGACAATTCTAGAACGTAGTTCAAGGAGACCACAGCTCTTTATTCACATTTACTGTACTTTCCGGCGTATAAGACGACTGGGCGTATAAGATTTTCCTGGGTTAAAAAGTCGTTTTATATGCCGGAAAATACAGTATATTGGACTATATTAATGGGGTTAGATATAATGGATTAGATATATTGGACTACCGTATTTTCCGGCGTATAAAATGACTTTTTAACCCAGGAAAATCTTATACGCCCAGTTGTCTTATACGCCGGAAAGTACGGTAGCTGCTTTCCAACACATCCTATCACCGAGACAGATGACAAAGAGAGTCGATTAATTTTCTCATTTTTTTAAATAGTTGGTATGGGCTCCTGAGAAACAGAGCTCTCAGAATCATGTCCCTGATCTATTAACATTGTCACAGACATGTTCACACACAGCTTAGGTGGACAAGTGGCAGTCAGGGTCAAGTAACAAGTACACTTATATAATGTCAGCTGAGCTGAGCCTTTATGAGGGGGAAAATATATGAATTGCAGACAAAATATATGATTGATTGACAATCATATTTGTATTTATTTATCTTTGGCCATCTCAAAATATGTTCTAGGATAGATTGTATTAGGTAATATCAAATTTATAAGAATGTATATCCTATATAATAAAAGCCTAATATGCTAAGTGTTCAGTCGTCTGGTCATCTGTTCAACCAATCAAAGTGTAATATGCTAATGATATGCTAAGGCTGCTAAACCACTCGCTATGATGTGCACTGACCACCAGGGGGCAGACAGTTGACTGGTCAACCAGTTGCTATGACATGCACTGACCACCAGGGGGCAGACAGTCATATTGGTAGGTTAGCTTGCTGCTGGGTTCCAGCAGATCAGGACTGAGCAAGACAGGCTGGACACGCCCTGGAGCCCTCCCCGGCTGGCCAACCTCCTGCATCCCTCCCCAGCCCTGATCGTGCACCGGTGGGGTCCCTTGGCTTGGCCTGTGCCCTCTCGCAATCTGAGACCCTTCATGGGATGTCAGAGAGCTGGTTTTGGCCCAATCCAATAGTTCAGGCCAAGGGACCCCACTGGTGCACAAATTCATGCACTGAGTATCTAGTATATATATATTATTGATTTCAGAGAGTAAGGGAGAGGGAAGAGAGAGATAGAAACATCAGTGATGAGAGAGAATCATTGATCGGTTGCCTCCTGCACTCCCCCTACTGGGGATTGAGCCCACAACACAGGCATGTGCCTTGACCAGAATCAAACCATGACTTCCAGGTTCATAGGTTGATGCTCAACCACTGAACTATGCCAGCCAGGCAAATTTATATGAATTTGATATGATATTAATTATTAAGCTTCCAGATCTACCCCAAGTACACTCAAAAGAATAAATATATTGCTGTCTACTATATATTTTTTCAATTATTGAGAATAGTATAAAAAATCAGTTCTTTACCATTTGATTGAAGTAATACAGAATTACTTTTAGGCAAGTTTTTATTAAGATAAAAAATAGATGATGGGATATTTTGGGTGTGCAGATACATTAACTCAGATCCCAATTTCCTGAGTATTTTCATATCATGTCTTTACATTTTTGCACCAAATTATCTCTGAAGATTATACATAACTACAGCCATTCAGAAGCAAAAGTGAGCTATTCCAGAATCACTCAGAGCTTAAAAGATATTTCATATATATGTTTGTTTCTTTTATGTGAGTTACCTTGATTGGCTACTAACTTTATTTAGTGCTTTAAATTACATAAATATGGATTTTATAGTTTGCCTAAATATAAATAAAATAAAACAGTGTTACAGTACATATTAAACACTATAAAATATAATACAAATATTAATTAATTTAACTTTCACAACATTTGTATGAAGTAGATATATTTTTGTTAGTTAAAATTTAAAAAATTGAATCAGAGAAACTTAAGTCACTTGTTCATGGTTTAAAAGTAGGAAATAAATAAAAGGTTGGGGACTCAGTTGCTTTGCCTCAAAAATCTGTACTTCTGATCATCACACCAAGAAAGAAATTGGTGCATCAAAGTTAGTTAATTTCATGATTCACTACTTGTACATATGTATTATAGGAACAACTTCAGGTGGGCATACTAAATTCTTAAAATGTCTATTCATTTTTAAAAATTCATTTTAGAGAGCAGAAAGGAGAGAGAGAGAGAGAGAGAGAGAGAGAGAGAGAGAGAGAGAGAGAGACTTGTGAGAATATCCATCAGTTGCCTCTCACATGCGCCCCGACCAGGAATTGAACTGGACACCTCTTGGTGTGTGGCCAATGCTCCAACCAACTTAGCCACACTGGCCAGGGCTGTCTGAATTTTGATACAAACACAGGAAAATCAAACCTTGGCTGGTTGGTGCTTTTACAATACCTCAGGACCAAACACAACTGCCTTCTTTGCTGGGATCATTTACGTAAACAAGTTTGGGCATATAAATAAACAAATTTGCATGAGAAAAGGTTTTTCAAGAAAATGTCTAAATGATATACATAGGGATTTAAGACACGTACATTCAGTGAGTTGTGAGACTACCTTAATCCCTGTCTGGTACAGGAGAGATCTGATTTAATAAGTCCCGATTTTCACTCTGTAAATAGAGTCAACCTCTCCTCAGCTGGGATTCCGAGGTAATGTGAGCCCCAGGCTTATCTGCATATTTCAAAATTATCAAGCACATTTCAGCTAGGGCAACTGTCAGGTATTTCCCAAGGAAGATGCTTTAGCATGAGAAAGCAGGAACTTAAATTAAAAATGTCTCCTTTTTCCTTTTTTATAACGAGGAAAAAAATCAATGTATTGAAAAGTACTGTTCTGTAATTCATATTGTTTCATATAGCTATGATTTTTACTGTAACCATCAAAATACCCTCAAATATCAGGAGGATTTTTTGCCATGGTTTCAAAGCCTGTAATTTGTAAGAATTAGCAATAAATAATTTTATTAAAGCATTCCCTGATACATTAAACATTCACTGAAGCCCTAATACAGGACAAGAACTATGCTAGGAAATAATAGTAAACTAATAATCTTAAAGTAAGAAATAAAATACAGGATACATCCATAAGTGGTTTGGATTTTGAAAAGTTATGCAGACACACCCTGTCTTTCTCTCTCTCTCTCTCTCTCTCTCTCTCTCTCTCTCTCTCTCTCACACACACACACACACACACACACTCACACTCACCTTTAATTTGTTACATTGTAGTTGTTAGTTTCTCTCACATGCATTGTCTTTTATTTTACTTGTGTTTGTTTTTTTTATATTTAGATATAGGTTGTGTATATATTATGCGTAAATATATGTGTGCACATATGTAGTTATATGTATACTAGTGGCCCTGCGCACGAATCTGTGTGTGAGTAGCTAGCTGCTGCTTGCCTCAGCTGGCTGCTCCACCCACTGCCACACTTACGTAGCTCTCTCCCACCTGTAGCTTGCTGCCCCACCCTCCTGTAGCTCTCCATCACTTGTAGCTCGCTGCCCCGCCCTCCTGCTGATTGGTCATTACATGAAGGCATCCAGACCAATTGGCATATTACCCTATTATAAGTATAGATAAATGTATGTACACACATATAAATGGAGACTGATGCAATAATATATGTGCTAAAATTATCAATTAAAACCCATATCATAAAATGATAAGCTTTTCAGTTCAGGGAGATCAGGGAAAAAAAAAAAAATTATTTGAGAGTTTTCCAGGGAGGACAGAAAGGCGCATGAAGGGAGAGTATGTTTGTGGGAGGAGAGGATGAACAAAGGCGGCATTCTGGGAAATGTGTGCAACTTGGTATGGCTGGACCCCAGGGTTTGAAGCAGGGGTGGGGAGCGGTGAGGATGGAAATGTAGGCAGGGTTGGCATCAGGACGTGTGTGGGATACAAACATAAAGTGTCACATATATTATCTAAGGAACCATTTTTAAGAGAGACAAGGCATGTTTCTTCGTTTTGACTAAGTATTCTGGCAGCAGCTAGTTATTCTGACCCGCACACTGCTTGGCTCGGGAGAGCAGGAGTTGAAAGAGTCTGCACTAATGCTGAGGAGAGCAGGGATTTGAGAAATATTTAAGTGGATGATACACAAGGCATCGCAATTAGGTCAACAAAAGGTTTGAGGGAGAGAATAGAGCAAAAGATACTTTCTAGCTTTCTACCAGGAATGCTTGTATGGAGAGAGAGAGACAGGGATTTCAGTTTGACTTGAACATTTTGAATTGAGATGCCTGCGGAAAGGTAGTGGGGTTTAAATGTCTAGATCGTGAAATGAGGTGCACACAAGACATGTAAGTGAAAACAGACATGTATGATATCAGGCTAAATGTTTAGAGTGACGTAACTGGGGAAATATACAATCTCACCAGGGTGATGAAATATACAGGGTGGGGCAAACTAGGTTTACAGCTGTTTGTATGGAAAATCATACAATAATCAATAAACTATAATAAAATGATAAGCTCTGTCTGGCATACTCACAACTGTTGACCTACTTTTTACCCCACCTTGTAAAATTCCCTTAGAGAAATAGAGTTGCATGGAAATTATATAAAAATCCACTTGGGACTGTCCAGTTATTCTAGTGGGAAGCTGCCTTAGACTAGACTACTGGGCATTTTGCATAATGGGATTCAAAAGTTTCTATGTATATGGCTTCCTCTGGAACAAACTTTGGAAATAAACCAACCCTGGGTAGATAGAGATATATAGATATAAAAGCTAGCTGTGCAAATATGGTTAGACTCAATTAGACTGCTTTTACGGTCTTCACTATGCCTGCTTGGAGACACATTGCAAACAGATTGAGTACCTGATACATCGTAATATGTTTATGAATGACTAATTTAAGGTTATGTTAACCTCCCCCAAGTCTATGCACTTGTTATGTTTCTACACATTGCAATTGTGTGTATCTATGGAAGCCAATCAACTTGGAGACAATTTCAAAGAAATATACTGGGATGGATCCCCTAGGCTCTGGGGACCAATGGCAGTTTTTCTAAAAGCTTTGGTTTGTCATTTTCCTCAGTGGCACGAACAAGACACTGAGACATAGTGCAGCATCTCGTTTTGCTCTAATTTAAATTAAACGCCCAAAGCTAAGTTGGTGATCACGTCTCCCCTGCTCACAAATTGAGGTTTCTGTCTTCTCCGGTGAGTCTTCAGTTCCAGAGCCTCCTCCGCTGTCAGTCTCTGGTGTGACTTTGAGCTCTCCTCTCCTTTCTCCTAAATGCCCATTTAGCGTTGCATAATTTCCTTAACTACTCCCAGTTCCCTCCAAGGAGCTTTATCTTGTTTTTAATGTCTTCCTGTTAAGCTCATTAAAAAACATATTTTAAACATTATACAATGGAATGCTTTATAAACGTGCATAATTGTGTCATTTTTCTTAAAGCAAGTGCTGTTTGAGATTATTATGCAGCATAGCGATGTTACAATAAGATTACACATAAAACAAATTAAAAAATTAAACTAATGTTAAATTACTGTGTTGATTCATATATGTGTGGTTTTTTTGTTTGTTTTTTATTTTTTTTTTTTTTAATCTCAACTCTGGAAAAGCAGGCTTCTTATGCAAATGTGGATAGAAACAAGGGCAGGAACAAAGGAAAGAGACACATTATCTCCCTTTGAACCTCATTGTTTTTTGTCAGTAAAACAAAAGGGCAGTTATTTGTAGCCAACCTCAAACCTGGCATTGCCCTTGTTGCCCTCTCTGATGTTTCCTGGCATCTCTTTTGTCTTCCTGAGGAACTCACCCTCTCCCATCTCTCACGAAACCTATCATGTTTTTCCTCCGAAGCCTCTTACATTGAGCAATCAATTACTTTTAGTTCTGGTACTAAATCTGCAGTGTTTTTAACATTGAAGTGAAAAGGTCCTATTGATAAAATTTTGGCTAGAACAGGTGATCTGGAATACTTAGTCTTGATTACTAAATGGCCTAAAAGATATCAAAATTGTTTGAAATGTTTTATTCAAAAATAAAAATTTTAATGAAAAGTCCGACGCGTGAAGTTGTCAGCAGCAGTCTCCAAGTGCACTTATTTAAAGAGCCATGTATTTTGTCCAGGCCCTGGAAGCTGTTGCAATATTACTTTTTTTTTAGACGTTTACTTCTAAATATAACTTTCTACACATTTCACAGAAATGGCAGTTACCTCTCTCCTCCTCCTCATATTTATGCCTTTGTACTTACGTTGATAACCAAACTAAAGACATAGTCATCAGGAAGAAATATTTATCTGCCCTAAGCATTACAAGAGAAGCAGATGATTCATTCTGACACCTGGGAATGGATTTAAAATAACTGTAAATTGGAGTTGATAGGAAAACGGAAAGCACACCACATAATTAAAGCTCCATCAACTGTAAGATAAAAACTAAGGTGGGTGACAGGCACTACTTTCCCTTTGTCAGTGTGTGCATAGCAATTCGTCTCCTTTCTGGATACCCCCCTGCTGCTTGCCCTACACAGTAAACACCCTTGCAGGCTCTTAATTAAAGTAATTGCATTTTGCTTGACAAAGTAGGATGGTTGTCTTCAACAGACTAGTCTTAGAAATAAGTAAAAGTAGCTCTTTCATCCGTTTAAAATATAGAAATGTACTTTTTAACTTTAAAATAGATAGACCCAATAAATCTTGTCACCAAATTGGTATGTGAGCATAAACGTAATTCCAGAGAAAGCATTCTTGAATTATTTATCTTGGGCACTGAATAAATATGTGTTGAATAGATTAATTACTAAAGTTACCATACAATCAAAACAATCATGAATGTGTGTATTGTAGATGTGTATACAACATATCTTACCTAATAATAGACAAACATGTAAATTGACCATACCTCTGCTATGCCACCAGCCAATCAGGAGTTATATGCAAATTATCCCAACAAAGATGGCAGTTAATTTGCATACAACCGAGTGATGGGGGTGGGTGGGACGCTTGCATCATCGCCACGGCAATGATGCAGGCGTTCTGACCCAGACCCCGGTCTCTCAGGGCCTCTGGGCAGCGTGGGAAGGTGGGGCCGGAGCAGAAAGAGGTGGCTCTGGGGCCTGAGTGGAAAGGGGCTGGGCTGGAGTGGAAAGGCAGTGCTGGCAGACAGGGAAAGGAAAGCCCATTCTATCACGAATCTTCATGCATCAGGCTTCTAGTATATTTATAATACAGATTTTTAAATTACTTAATAAAAGAACTAAATCTATATTATTTTGATGAATGGATCAATCATGGCTTTTCTGGAAATTATGGATACTTTGAAAACACGTTTATTAATGTTTCTGGGGAAATTAAATATATGGATGTGCATATATTAACACACACAACTCAACTGCTGTGTGTGTATGTGTGTGTGTGTGTCCCTTCCAACAAATTACTGAGGAAGAGAACTGTTCTACACTTTAGGTTTATAAAGTACATATGAACCAAAGTAGCATCATCACTTCCCTGGTTGAGTCTCAGAAGGTACTGGAAACATGGATAAAGCTTACTCCAATGAAAATGAAATAAACTTTGGGATGAAGGTAGTCTGAAGTGATAAGTTTGGATCCTTGGCCAGAACTATAATAAGCAGCCAGATTTTCAGAATTTAAGCATGTGCCTAAAAATATAAGTAGTTTCCAAAAAAGTCCAAGCTAAAAATAAAAAGTGGGAGAACAAATTCTCAGAGACAATAGAGTGAAATCTAGTTAATTAAACAATGAAATGTTTCCTTTTTTTCTTTTGTTCTCTCTCTCTCTGTCTGTGTCTCTGGGTTCTCCTTTCTTTTTAATTTGGAGTTTGTACTTATTTTTAATACCCTGCATCTCTGTCTCTATCTATGATCCACAAAACTGTTTTCAAGCTATAAAGTTGAACTGAATTATCTAGCTTGCACTGCCAGAAACCAAGTCTAACTTAATGTATTCTAATCAACTAAATGATCTTATAAATGATCAAATTTCAAACTGCTGACCAGTAGAGGCAAGAAGATTGGTTTCTTTGTACTTTTTATGATTCAATCAATCTCTGATAGAGCACCTAATTTCTCTCTCAAAAAATCCTGATCTCAATTTCCTTTTCATTCCTCAAATTTAGAAAGAACAAATCTCTAGAAAGACTTGGTTTATGTTATAGAAAAACACTATTAATTACAGGGCATCAGGGTTTTGATTCATGCTATTGAAGTGGGATTCTAAGCCTTTCTGAGTGACAACAATTAAAACAAAATGTACAGCTGATTTACAAGAACAGGTTGTAATCGGTTCTAGTATCATATTCTTCCTACTGAAATACTTCTATTCTATTACAGTATAAGATTTTCTCTTACACTGAAAAGTTTTAAATACTATTATTGTAAATCATAGCACTCTAAATTCCTTTTGAAAGATACAGATATTTTAATTCTAAAGCAAAGATCAATTAACATATTAATAGAAAATAACTTACTGTTATTTACTTTTTTATATCAAAGACATAATTAGATTTCTTATTTCTAATACAAATAGTTACCTTCCTTTTTGGCATTTTGACATATTTGCATATATGAAACAAGGTTTACTACCTTTACTACAATTTTTTAATATACTCACTGTTCAAAAATTCTTCGATTTTGTAAGACAACAAATTGAGACCCAACCAGAAATTTTGGCATCAGTATCTTGTAAAATCTGGTTTATGTTAAAATCTGCAGTACCATGATTCTCTAGTCTCAAATCTAGAGTATATGTGAAATACAGCCACAGCAATGTTTTATTTTCCAATAAATGATCAACCACACCAAATACATCAAAAATAAATGGAATGTGTAGCAAAATAAATAAGCATAGTACAGAAGGTGTGCATGATGTGCATAAAAACCCTGCACGCACAATCTAGGGAATCAAGGTTCAACATATAAATTTTGAGGGCCCCAAACACTCAGCCAATAACAGTGCCATTTTATCAGGTTTGTTTAATTGCATTATGCAGGTAATGGGCGGGGGGTGGGTGGTGATTTTACATGAGGGAAGTAGCATGCAAAAAATGTAAAGGGGGATGTAGGAAATCAAGTTTTGACAAGAACACTTAGAAAAATCCAGTTTGAAGAAAACCTTTCTTGGATGTGATGAAGGAAAAAATACATTAAGAAAGATATACTCAGGCCAGAGCCTGCGTATTTAAGCATTCTGGACTTTATTATGTATATTAAGGAGAATTGCTTAAGGCTTATGAGCAAGAAGCTGCTATAATCAGAGGTGCTTCAGGTCTATTAATCTGTCAGTAACATAGTTCAAGATCAAGAGCTAAAATATAAATCTCATTAGCAGTAGAGGTTGTTCAAGCTGGAAACACATCTATATGCAAGAGGGGATTAGATAAATTCTTTTTTTTTAAAATATATTTTATTGATTTTTTTACAGAGAGGAAGGGAGAGGGATAGAGAGCTAGAAACACCGATGAGAGAGAAACATCGACCAGCTGCCTCCTGCACAACCCCTCCTGGGGATGTGCCCGAAACCAATGTACATGCCCTTGACTGGAATCGAACCTGGGATCTTTCAGTCCGCAGACCGACGCTCTATCCACTGAGCCAAACCGGTTTCATCTAGATAAATTCTTGTTTTGCTCTGGAATGTAGGGGAGTTTGTCACAATTTAGTGTTTTTATATTGATACTGTGAAGGGCACTTTGTATTTCTCCCACAGAGTAACCTTTGTTTCCTCTGTCACAAATAGAAATAATAAAGAACCAGGATTCTTCCTGATTATGGTTTATTTCTTGGAATTTTGTAATGTTCTGCTGCCAGCAAGCTGAGTAGTATGGAACTAAATACAACAGAGGAACAACAATTAACAAACATTCACTGCTTATTCTGTAGTTATAACTACATAAACATACATATGTAAATATCTTCAATCAAAGCTGATGTCTAGTTACTTTTGCCAATGCAAAAAAAGACAAATTGCTAATATGATTAGAGGTTGGTACTCGCTATTCATAATATGCATGAACAAATACCCCACAGTTCTACTTTTCTGTCCTTAGACTTTAATTTAATATAATTTTATTATGTGTATTCAACTTATTAATCAGTTAACATCATGCCGTGTTTAAGATTTATAATGTTCTCTCATAACACATTTACCTTTGAATATTCTATTGAGAAACCCCTTTCTCTCTCTCTCTCTCTCTCTCTCTCTCTCTCTCTTCTCTCTCTCTCTCTCTCATTTTCTTTATTCTTTGCAGACACCATCCATCTTCGAGTACTTGAATCCTCCCCAGTTGGCACAGCTGTTGGAAGTGTAAAAGCAACTGATGCTGACACTGGAAAAAATGCTGAAGTTGAATACCGAATTATTGATGGTGATGGGACTGACATGTTTGACATCATAACTGAGAAGGACACACAGGAAGGCATCATAACTGTGAAAAAGGTGCACACCATCAGCATACATAAACACCCGACCGTAGAAAGTAGAGATTTCAATATGTAGTCTCCACTCATGCATTATCCATTCAGAAATCTCACCATCATGTTTAAGTGTAATTTATATTGTGCATAGTCTGAGAAACATAAAGCCAAAGACCTTGGACATTTTGACCAAATTTTTTTTTTTTAATGAAACAAGAAACCTGAGATTTCATAAAATTTATAAGCCATGTTAATATACAGGGTGGGGCAAAAGTAGGTTTACAGTTGTTCATATGGGGAAATAACACAACAATTAATAAATAGTAATACAAGAATAAACTCTGAGTTTCACATAGTCACAACTGTAATATTATTTCTGCCTCATCCTGTGTGTGTGGTTATATTTCTGAGCCACATTAATAAAAGCCTTCCATAATAACATTTTCTTAAATAAAACAGTTAATAGCTAGTGATTTCAATATGTTATCACAGTTAGAGGAACAAAAAGTAGCATACCTTCTATCCAGATGTATGCAGTAATAATTAAGCTGCTAATAAAAATTAATAGTATGGATTGGAGGATAATTTAGTTGTTCACATTTTCCCTTCTGCTACATAAATTAAACTTTTCTGCCAAAATATGTTTATTAATATGGTTTAAAGGTAACTAGTTGCTATTGTTTTATTAGAGTCCATACCATCATTATAAGAAAAAATAAGACACAATAAAATTTAGATCCAATGTAACATCCTAAGCACTCTATGCATAAAGTGACCACCTTAGCACTGGTTAATCGCAAAACTACCCTGACATTCTATTGCACAGCCCAAGGTACACAACCACTTTTAAATGGACAGTAACAGCAAAGCGGAAAGCAGCTTTCTTGTTACTTTTCATGACTGGGAAGTAATAGTCACGCAGGTGGAATCTCATATAACTGTTGAAAGTTTTATATTAGTCTTCAAAATTTCTTAAAGTACCAGGAGCCCATTAAACTGAATAGAAATATCACTACATAAATTTAAAAAGATAACTGAATTTTTTCTTAGAAAAAATTAGCAATGGCCAACACCTCAACCCTCCCCCTGCCCCCCCTCCACACACACAATCTTTCAGCCCAATTTTGTCACCACCTTAGGTTTAATCCTTTCTAATTTTTCCAAGATTTAAAATTTCATTTTCCTATGCTCTAAGGTAACACACATTGAATATATTAAAAAGTAAAATTGAATCCTATTGATATGTTAATATATTTAAATGACTTTTATTTATTTACAGTTAATGGACAGCTTAGAATTCAATCATGCTTTAAAAATCATACTGTAACTTGGAAGGAACATCTACTCCATTTTCCCTCACTCAAATTTTATGGTTTATTTTTTATTAAACAGCCACTTGACTATGAGAGCCGAAGACTTTACACTCTGAAGGTGGAAGCAGAAAATACCCACGTGGATCCACGATTTTATTACCTAGGACCGTTTAAAGATACAACGATTGTCAAAATCTCTATAGAAGATGTGGACGAGCCTCCCGTTTTTAGCAGATCCTCCTATCTGTTTGAGGTTCATGAAGATATTGAAGTGGGCACAATCATTGGGACTGTAATGGCAAGGGACCCAGATTCGACTTCCAGCGCCATTAGGTAATTATGCGTATGTTTAAGACGAACAGGAACAGAACTGAAGTAAATATAGAGGTGATGAAGTTCTATTGAAAGCATTTAATGCACTGAAAGATAAGAGGGCCTCTCAATAAGTTGTACATAAAGTTGTCTCTGTTTTGGGGCAGGGCATGCACAAGTTTCATAGTTCCCTTCAGTTCTAATCATGCCCTTGAGACCAAAACATGTCTTGTATCATCTGCTTGTCTCTATAAGGTATTTGTTGCTCTGATCCTTGGTATAGAAAAAGGGCACAATTTTTCTATTTCATCTGTACATTTACAGTGCAACTAAATCACGTTATTTGTGCTTTCAAAATCTTAAAGAATATGTGAAATTGAGAGGAGCAGTAACACTTAAAAATATCATTATAGCCCTAACCAGTTTGGCTCAGTGGCTAGAGCGTCGACCTGCAGACTCAAGGGTCCCAGGTTCAGGTTAAATTCTGGTCAAGGGCATGTATCTTGGTTGCAGACACATCCCCAGTAGGGGGTGTGCAGGAGGCAACTGATTGATGTTTCTCTCTCATCGATATTTCTAACTCTCACTTCCTCTCTGTAAAAAATCAATAAAATATATTTAAATATATATATATAATTATAGCAGTGTTTCAATGCTGTTACATTATGGTGTTAGAAATTCCCCCATACTCCTACCATCAAAGCAGAAGTGTTTTTGGTTGTTGTTTGACTTCATCGACAAATATTAGAACATTCCAGGAAGATAAGAGTAAATGGCAGCCGGAAAACATATGAGACATGATACATGCAGAAAAATATGAAAGACTCAAAGTTTTCACTATGTTTTGTATCATTTTAGAGAAGTACAGATGTCTATATATAACACTCAGCATTAAAATGACTGTTCACTTTAAACTGTTAGTCTGTCATGTATTTTGGACTTCCTGTGTTTCCTTAATTCTCAGCAGGCAGATTTTGCTTGCCCCTTGTTCCATGCGGACCCATCACGCAGGAGTTCACATGGCTGGTGGTTTCCACGTGCACTGTCCTCTGCCTTCTAAGTTTGCAGCAGTGCAATCTAGAGAGCCTCTGATTTTATTTATTTATTTATTTATTTTATTTATTTATTTATTTTAATTTCTTTATTGATTAAGGTATCACATATTTGTCCTCATCCCCCCATTCCCATCCCACACCCCTCCCCACGCATGCCCCCACCCCCCTGTTGTCCTTGAGCCTCTGATTTTATGTGCCACCTGTCTCTGCAAATCTTCAGTGAAGACATACTTTATATATTAACATTACTATTTGATTTATATAATTTTACCCAAATATTTTCTTCTATTCACATACAGCATCTCAGGTTACATATTGTCAGAAGAAACATGTACATAGTAATCATGTAGCGCTCCCATCTGCCAGCATCACCTTCCCATAAATGCCTCTTCTCCAATCCATTTATCTTCATTGAAATGGCTGCATTTTAAATTTTTTCCCCTTTGAAACTTTTAAATAACAAATGTACACATTTAATCTTCCTCTTTAAATACTTACCCAGCATTTTCTTGGCATAGCTCCCAAATGACTTTAACAGGCTGTGCTCTATGTTCCTGATTTTAAAATGACCTTTAAGAAAAAACAGAAATATAATATTTTAAAAGAGTTCAATTTAAATCTAGTTGCATTGTTAACTGGCAAACATAAAGAGATTTCTCCAAACAATGAAATGGATTTTTCATCCTCTTGTTGACTGATAATTATTTTTATGTCAAAATATGGCTGTGGATTTTTGAAACAAAAAAATAAAATATTTAACCAGGATGCAAGTATTAGGACCAGGAGAAAAGAATCTGTTTATGTATCCTATGTGCAATAGAATTAATAACTCTGATTATTAATGACAGAGTCTATACCATGAAGGTTGTTATATATTTGAATTTATGCCACCATGATTTAGAAAATGCAAGTGAACATCCTTGAAAGACCATTGAGGTTTAAAGTATTAAAAAAAAAATAAAGTAGCTATATTAATGCAATGTAATTACAGGATGGATAATATTGAATATGTTATAAATTGTCATATATTGTGGATGTTGAAGCAATAATCACGGGATCTACTTAAAATGTGTTTTGAAAATGGTTTTAAAAAGGTAAAGGAAAATGAACACACAATTTGCCAATAGGTAATTGAAAAATCCTACCTTATAATAGAGAAATATGCAAATTGACCGCACCTCCGCTATGCCCATGATTGGGCCTGCGAGAGGCTGGGGGCGGGACTCCGGGTGGCCTATCCGGCCGTTGAGAAGAGCAAGATGGCGGCGCCCAATCCTCTTAGTTCCGGGGGTCTGGGGCGGCGATCGCCACCGGGGGGGCGTGTCTGGTCCGAGCCAGGCGCTGCCGGGGGTCTGAGCCAGGCGATCGCCACACTGGGGGGCGTGTCCGGTCCGAGCCAGGCGCTGCCAGGGGTCTGGGGCGGCGATCGCCACCCTGGGGGGCGTGTCCGGTCCGAGCCAGGCGCTGCCGGGGGTCTGGGGCGGCGATCGCCACCCTGGGGGGCGTGTCCGGTCCGAGCCAGGCGCTGCCAGGGGTCTGGGGCAGCGATCGCCACCCTGGGGGGCGTGTCCGGTCGGAGCCAGGCGATGCCGGGGGTCTGGGGCGGCGATCGCCACCCTGGGGGGCGTGTCCGGTCCGAGCCAGGCGCTGCCGGGGTCTGGGGCTGCCATCGCCACCCTGGGGGGCGTGTCCGGTCCGAGCCAGGCGCTGCCGGGGGTCTGGGGCGGCGATCACCACCCTGGGGGGCGTGTCCGGTCCGAGCCAGGCGCTGCCGGGGGTCTGGGGCGGCAATCGCCACCCGGGGTGGCGTGTCCGGTCTGAGCCAGGCGCTGCCGGGGGTCTGGGGCTGCGATCGCCACCCGGGGGGGCGTGTCCGGTCCGAGCCAGGCGCTGCCCGGGGTCTGAGCCAGGCGATCGCCACCCGGGGGGGGCGTGTCCAGTCTGAGCCAGGCGCTGCCGGGGGTCCGAGCCAGGCGATCGCCACCCTGGGGGGCGTGTCCGGTCCGAGCCAGGCGCTGCCGGGGGTCTGGGGCGGCGATAGCCACCCTGGGGGGCGTGTCCGGTCCGAGCCAGGCGCTGCCGGGGGTCTGGGGCTGCGATCGCCACCCTGGGGGGCGTGTCCGGTCCGAGCCAGGCGCTGCCAGGGGTCTGGGGCAGCGATCGCCACCCTGGGGGGCGTGTCCGGTCGGAGCCAGGCGCTGCCGGGGGTCTGGGGCTGCGATCGCCACCCGGGGGGGCGTGTCCGGTCCGGGCCAGGCGCTGCCGGGGTCTGGGGCTGCCATCGCCACCCTGGGGGGCGTGTCCGGTCCGAGGCAGGCGCTGCCGGGGGTCTGGGGCGGCGATCACCACCCTGGGGGGCATGTCCGGTCCGAGCCAGGCGCTGCCGGGGGTCTGGGGCGGCCATCGCCACCCTGGGGGGCGTGTCCGGTCCGAGCCAGGCGCTGCCGGGGGTCTGAGCCAGGCGATCGCCACCCGGGGGGGCGTGTCCGGTCTGAGCCAGGCGCTGCCGGGGGTCCGAGCCTGGCGATCGCCACCCTGGGGGGCGTGTCCGGTCCGAGCCAGGCGCTGCCGGGGGTCTGGGGCGGCGATCGCCACCCTGGGGGGCGTGTCCGGTCCGAGCCAGGCGCTGCCGGGGGTCTGGGGCTGCGATCACCACCCTGGGGGGCGTGTCCGGTCCGAGCCAGGCGCTGCCGGGGGTCTGAGCCAGGCGATCGCCACCCTGGGGGGCGTGTCCGGTCCGAGCCAGGCGCTGCCGGGGGTCTGAGCCAGGCGATCGCCACCCTGGGGGGCGTGTCCGGTCCGAGCCAGGCGCTGCCGAGGGTCCGAGCCAGGCGATCGCCACCCGGGGGGGCGTGTCCGGTCCGAGCCAGGCGCTGCGGGGGTCCGTGCCAGGCGATCGCCACCCCGGGGGGCGTGTCCGGTCCGAGCCAGGCGCTGCCCTGGGTCCGAGCCAGGCGACTGCCACCCTGGGGGGCATGTCCGGTGTGAGCCAGGCGCTGCCGGGGGTCTGAGCCAGGCGATCGCCACCCGGGGGGGCCTGTCCGGTCAGAGCCAGGCGCTGCCGAGGGTCCGAGCCAGGCGATCGCCACCCTGGGGGGCGTGTCCGGTCCGAGCCAGGAGCTGCCCTGGGTCTGGGGCAGCAGTCGCCACCCGGGGTGGCGTGTCCGGTCAGAGCCAGGCGCTGCCGGGGGTCCCTGGCGGCGATGACCACCCGGGGGAGCCTGTCCGGTCCAAGCCAGGAGCTGCCGGGGGTCTGGTGCGGCAATTGCCACCCTGGGGGGCATGTCCGGTCCGAGCCAGGCGCTGCTGGGGGTCCGAGCCAGGCGATCGCCACCCTGGGGGGCGTGTCCGGTCCAAGCCAGGCGATGCCAGGGGTCTGGGGCTGCGATCCCCACCCTGGGGGGCGTGTCCGGTCCGAGCCAGGCGCTGCCGGGGGTCTGGGGCGGCGATAGCCACCCTGGGGCGCGTGTCCGGTCCGAGCCAGGCGCTGCCGGGGGTCTGGGGCTGCGATCGCCACCCGGGGGGCGGGTCCGGTCCGAGCCAGGCGCTGCCGGGGGTTTGAGCCAGGCGATCGCCACCCGGGGGGGCGTGTCGGGTCCAAGCCAGGCGCTGCCGGGGGTCTGGGGCAGCAGTGGCCACCCGGGGGAGCGTGTTGGTCCAAGCCAGGCGCTGCCGGGGTCCGAGCCAGGCGATCGCCACCCGGGGGGGCGTGTCCGGTCCAAGCCAGGTGCTGCCGGGGGTCCCGGGGGCCATCGCCACCCTGGGTGGGGCGTGGCAGGACTCGCCCAGCCCCTCCCAGGGTCCCTGGGAACATTGCAGGCATTTGGTTGCTGAGACCCAGACCAGGCCTCTGGCCACAGATTCATAGCTTTGCGGAGACCTAGGGCAGGGATCTGCTTCATCTGCAGAGAGACAGAGGTTCTGCAGTGCCCCCAAGATGTGGGTGGGCCCAGCCAGGGGTCAAGGGGCATGGAAGGACTCCTGGCAGAGGGGCAAGGACCCTCACCCCTGAGGCGGGGGTTGAGGGATGGAGCCACCTCAGTGAAGGGGTACTGCACTGCAGGGTACTGGACTGACTGACGTGATTCAGAGAAGCTCCCAGTGCTAATGGGCCTCGCTCAGGCGGCCTTCACACTTCAGAGGCAGTGACTACTGCTCCTGCCTTCACCCAAAAGCAAGCTCGCTACACCCTGCCCCATAGCAGAGCATGCCTAGGCAGTGAGTGGGAAGCCTTCCACCTGCTTCGGAGAAGGGGGGGGCAGTAAAGAATGGGGGGAGAGGAAAGAATGTGGAGCATCTGCAATGAAGAGGTGCTTGAGAAAGAGGCTGGGAAGCCTGACTGGAAGGTTTGTTCTGTTTGCTGGGCCGCTGCCCCTTAGGAAGCGCAAAGAGCATGGCTCTGAGGGCTTCCTGTGTGCTCTGAGGGCTTCCTGAGTCAAGTTCCACAGCCAACTGGAATTGGCCTCAGTTTCCTGGTCTGTAAAATGGATGAAGCGTGTCCCAGTGCCTTCACTGATCTTTGATGGCCAATTGAGATACTATATAAAGAAAATGAGGGAAGAAGTGAGAAAGAAAAGGAAGGACAAAAAAACACAAAAGAAAGATTGAAAGGAACCTGTAAACCCATTGTCACTTAAATAGGGAATATAGTCAGTAGTGTTGTAATGATGGTATGATGCAGGTGGGTACTAGAAATATCGGGGAACACTTTGTAAAGTATATGATTGTCTAACCACTATTCTGTAACTAATATAAAACCTGAAACCAATACAAAATAATGTTGAATGTAAAGAAATGAAAATTGGAGTGAAATTTTTATAAATTTCAAAGTTTAAATAAAAGCTGTAAAGGAAGAAAGGAGAGAATAAAAAGTGTTTTTCATTTTGCCACTTCATTAAAAAGACAGTTGTCTTTATGTGATGCTTTTATACTTTTCTAAGTCATTATCTCATTTTAATTTCCGGGCAACTTAAAGACAAGATAAGTATTCCCTCCACTATTCAAAGAAAGGAAATCTTGGTGTCTGGTCCTAATGATTCAATCGTCAAGCCCTTATTGTAAAGCAGGGTTAGTAAAATTTTCTGTGCAGGGTCATATCTATACTAATAAAAGCCTTGGGGGTGATCAGGCCAGCAGGGGAAGGTATTTGGGGGCAATCAGGCCCGCAGAGGAGCAGTTAGGGGTCAATCAGGCCAGCAAGGAAGCAGTTAGGGGGCAATCAGGCAGGTAGGTGAGCGGTTAGGAGCCAGCAGTCCCGGATTGTGAGAAGAATGTCCAACTGCAGGTTTAGGCCCGATTCCACAGGAATCGGGCCTAATCCTGCAGTTGGACATCCCCCGAGGGGTCCCATATTAGAGAGGGTGCAAGCTGGGCTGAGGGACACCCTCCCCAGTGCACGAATTTCGTGCACCGGGCCTCTAGTATAATTATATCAAGTTTGAAGGAGAATCAGGGTCTCGGTATAGTCAAGATAATTTTACATAGCCCTCTAAATTTTGTCATTATTCCTTTAAACTAAATTACAAAAAATAAGACAAAATATACATTCATAGATTTGGTGAACAAAATGATGTTTTATATTGATTTACATATTGCAACTTCATGTCATATTTCTATAGAAGTAAGGAACCCTATAATTTGACATTTATGCCAAAGAATGCAACTAATATTTTTGGATCACCATATCAGATATTAATGTCTTTCTCAAGGAGTTCTTAGTCTGTTAAAGAAGATGACTTAGTATAAGAAATAACATTCACTGAGTGCCCACTAGATGCCAAGTAAGATGCTTGGTGTTTTCATGTTTGATTTCCTGTATGAGATGTGAGATGAAATGAATTCCTACTGCAGTGTGGTAAATGGCAGGGATGAATGGTGAAAGGTACTTTGTGATAGGTGAGGGCAAATAGATTCTACTTCAGATAATAATGGACAATTCAAGGAAGATGTAACGTATGTTGTCTTTCAGAAGTAAAATAATTTTGTCAACTTGGAATAGAATTTGTGAATTTTTCCAGATAAAGTGATACAATGCTTTGCTTTATTTGTAAGTGGTATGATGTGTAGTTTGAATATGAGACTGAATTCATATTATGTTAATAGAAAAAAGCTAGAGTTTACTAAGGAGATTTATAAATTACTGGTATGTTCTATTTAGAACTGATTTAAATATATCTTCATTGATTTGGGTAAATATTATACAATTTTGAGACACTACGAGGGATGAGTTTTATGGCACCATTTAATTATTTGTATTATTACTTACAGAACACACTTTAAAACAATATTTCATTAATTTTTTCCTTAAAATAAATGACAGTTATGGCATAGGAAAAGATATACCATAACTCAATATTACTCCTGGTCTTGTCATCTTTGTTTTGCCTTTTTTAAATATGCAGTATCAAATATAACTCGGGGATTATGCTTGTTAATTCAAGAACTATGAAATATTTGTAAGCCACTATGTTTGTGAAGTGTCAGCAACTGATGAGGGGTAAAGCTGTTTGAAACCTTGACCTACAAACCAAAAAAATAATGCAATTATCCAAAGTACATCAACCTGATTGATAAACCTGCTCTTTGGCTCTAGAATGATATCCAACACAGTGCCTTTAATCAATTTGCAGAATACATATACTAAGGCTTCATTTGATATAAATGTATAAAAAACTTCCATCCCAAACTTCTCTGTTTTTAAAACATCTCTGATTCATATATAAACACATCTTTCAATTATACATTTGGTCAAGAAACTGAAGCTACATAGGTAATCAGACCATGAACTAGAAAAAAACACAACATCATAAATTGTTGAACTACCTCTGTGGGGAAACTAATATTGTCTCTAATTTTCTGACTAAGGTAATGATTTTGCTTCTGGGAATGATCTGTTGCATTGGCTCCTTATGATAATTCCTCAACAGAATTCTCAATAACTAGATAAAGTCAGTTGATAATGTTACCATATGCAATACCAGCTGTTTTGTCAGAAAATACCTCAAGGCCAGTTGAATATGGAAATAGGTAATGATAATAACAAAATTTAGAAGAATAGAACTAGAATGCAGAACAATTTGCCAATGCATGCATTGGGAAGAGGTGTGTGTGTGTGTGTGTGTGTGTGTGTGTGTGTGTGTGTTAAATTGATAAAATAATCTGTGTTCTAGCTCAATACTATGTACATTCCTCAAATTATTATATATCCCTACATGTGTGTCTTTGCATTTTACCATTTTATCCTACAAACCATCAATAACACTGCCACCTATTTTTCTTGGCCCTCTATGTTCAGATTTTCCTTGGATCGTCATACTGACCTTGACAGGATCTTCAATATACATTCTGGAAATGGATCCCTTTATATATCAAAGCCACTTGACCGTGAACTATCTCAATGGCACAATCTTACCATTATAGCTGCTGAAATCAGTAAGATAAATTTTATGGGTACAATATTTAATATATATTTTTAGTTTCAATTTCATATTGAACATAATTTATTTTTGTTACAAACATGATTTATATTTTAATCTAAGTTTTTAAAAAGTTTCTGAATGCCTATAATTTTGTCAATCATTTTTACATAAAATAATAGCTGTGGGTCTAGATAAATTGGCATTTTATATTAACTAACTAAAAATCTATAATTGGGAACTAATGATAGTCTCTGTTGGGGAAATAATATGTATTTGATGTGTTTCATGCATACTATGAATTAGAATCTGTGCTAGATGTTGGATGTATATCATTTAATTTTAACAACAAACATGCAGGTAGACACTATCACTTTTCTTTTAAAATAAGGAAACCAAAGCAATTGTAATAATACTAACAAACACTCTGCCGGGTATTAGTCTAAGAATTTTAAATTAATTTTCTCTTACTATTTTTGTTGACCTTATTCAGCAGAGAAGGAAATACATTTCCAAGGGTTTTAGTAACTTGCCTAATGCCAGAGTAGTAAAACTGGGATTTTAAACCAGTCATTTTGTTTCTAGATCAAATACTTAATTCTTTAACCAAATTTACAAAATTTCATCCAATAGTAGCAGGCAGAGCCAGGTTTCAAAACCACATCTGTCTCTAAGAGCAAAAATTCTTGCCCATATACAGGACTGGTTACATAATTTGGGGAGCCCGTTATAAAATGAAACTGTCAGACCTCTTGTTAAAAATGATTAAGAAATTTCCCCGGCCCCTATGGCTCAGTTGGTTGGAGCGTTGTTCTGTACACCAAAAGGTTGCAGGTTCAATTCCTGGTCAGGGCACATATACAGGTTACAGGTTCCATCCCGGGTCGGGCATGTGCAGGAGGGAACTGATTAATGTTTCTATATATCTTTTCCTCTCACTCTAAAGTAATTAAAAAAATAAAATTATTAAGAAATTAAACATGGAAACAGCAGAGCATTAAAACATGTTTGTGGCCCTTCTGAGTGTGAGACCCAGAACAATTGTGCATGCCCATGAAACCAGCTCTGTCCACACATGCAAACATGCTCATGGTTTCTGATTCCTGTACTATGATGTACATGGAATAGAGCAACACCTTAACTTCTTCAAAAGTCACACTAATGAGGGTCCTAATCAGTGTAAAATATTGAGCCTATAAATTCCATATCTGAAATAGCACGCTGAATCCACAAACACATATCAAGGTCAAGGTATTTTAAATATCCATTCCAGGATTTGGAAGGCAGAACCTTGGGGCTGAATACCAAGTGTCTCAGAAACATGGAACTAGGCCAGATAGATCATCAGCAATGAGTGCAAAACATCAAGATAATAGATTCAGCTCCCTCCTTGAATCTGGCTCAGAAATATGGGTTAACATAATGATCCATTGTTTCCATAGTGAGTTATAAATGGCTGCTCCTTTTAAGGCTAACAGAAGTGTGTGTGTGTGTGTGTGTGTGTGTGTGTGTGTGTGTGTGTGTGTGTGTGTGTTGATTTTTTAGTTTTTCTTTAAAGAAAACTTTTATTTCTATACTTGTCTCCATGACACCATGGTTAGAAGTGCCTGATAGGATTCAATCTGGTCATTCTAGATCCATGTTTGTTTGTCTCTCTGTTGCTTCAGGATCCTTCTTCATGCCAGTGAGCTAGAAATTGCGTTTTCCATTTCAGATACTTTGAGAAATTTAACTTCCAAAGCTAGTTGAAGTAATTATGATTCTGTAAAAGGCTAAGCCAATTATGTTCTTCTTTTTAAAAACTAAACTTATTTCTTTCCCTTAAATGAATCAATCTATGGAGAAACTGCTGGGAATGTCTACCTGCCAAACCACAAGTAGTCAAAGGCCCATTATGCTGTTCCGGTTATTAATGGGAATGAGGGTAAGAGGGAAACAGCACACAGGAAATTGCTTTCACTAGATTTTAAACACTGGGTTTATGGTAACCGTGTCATACACCAAGCCCTAAGCAGGGCAGAATGACATATAAATGTACTTCTTACCAATGTGTTTCCAGGCCCTTCCTGTAACCGTTTAATTCTGCAGTCCCAGCAGTATATCCCATCATACGGCAAGTGCTACTTCAGGTAATTATTTAGTGCAGTATACCATGAATAACTTACCTGCTCTTTCTTAAAAAAAAAAAACATTTCAGATGCCATGTGAAGAATAAAAATCCTAAAATTAAGGTCACAATCAGGGATCATAGGACACATCACTGTAGAGACCCATGAGTTCCTCCATCAATATATTGCAATGATTATAGTTAAAATTTCTAAATCTTATAGAAATTTTAACTATAATCATTGCAATATATTCTGAGGACAGTGGAGCAAAATTTATGCTGAAGGACTGACTTCTTACCTATACCTAGTTCCTTATTAGTGGAAAGTCTTGCCCTAAGCAGATAGAAAAGATGCATCTCTCTAAAGCCTGAGATTTCTCGATAATGACTTGATTTCCTCTTCTGAGAGGTATGGAAAAGCCTGTGGATACATAGGCACAGATTCATCTTTGGACATAATTTAAGATTCTTGACTGCTGATACAGTCTTGCTACAACAGACTTTGCCTTGATGACTGAAAGACCCAGGTGGTAAATACATGCCACTACTCTTCAGTGTGCTGCCTCCTCGGAATGCTTTATACCTTTACTTATACATAGGCTGCAGCATACGCCAGTAAGAGGATCAGTGCAAGCACTGTTTTTCAGAATAGGCGACTCCAGGCTTGAGGCTTTACAAAGCACATTTTCCCCTGTGGATTTAGCTTTTCATTGGAAAAGCCTTGAGTTATTTGTAAAAAGCCCAAAGAATCTCTACCTACAGGGCGTGGGGAAAAGTAGGCTCACAGCTGTGAGCACATAGAACACCGAGTTTATCCCTGTATTTTTTTATTAATTAATTATTGTGTGACTTATTTGTATGGCAACTGTAAAGCTACCTTTGTCCACACCTGCATTGTTAGAGAGGAAACTGACATAATAGTGCAGCTTTTTAGATATGAGACTGTCTCTTTCGCTAGACTCTGTGGCATAGTTAGAAAGTGAACTGCTACCTACAAAAGACTTATTTTTAGGTCAAGACTTTGAAAGAAAAATATTCCTATGTCCACTAACTATGTAAGTAGTTTAACGAGCATGTTCTAGAAAACATGGAAGAATCACCCCTTCCCATTCTTCTCCAAGAAACTTTAGGGAGTTGAGCATTCATGTGCAGGTGAGCACTGTGCCTCTGGGTGTTAACACATGGTGTAGAAGCAGGAGAGGGTGGAAAGTAGTGGAAAAGCATTTTTCTCCTCTCTTCACTTTCCCCCTCTTCAGACCCACATGAATGGTAGGAAAGCTATTTAACCGGATTTATTGTGTGGATGCTTTGTATGGAGGAAGAATATAAGCTCTTAAGTAATGTAAGGAAATGAAGAAGGTATGACTGTGATAATAGAGATGATCTTAATAATAATAGTCAATACCAACAAACTGAAACTCTGATCAGAAGTTTCATGCATTAACTCATCTAATTTAAAAAAAAAAAAAAAACTCTACTAGAAGTTCTATTTTGATTCATGTTGAGTCAACTGAGGCATTAGAGAGATGGAGTAAATTGACCAGGGTCACACAGGAAATGAGTGGTGGACATGGGAATCAAAGCAACTCTCTGTTGGGCCCCAGGATCTGAACTCTTTAATCACCCTACACAATGAGAAGTAAAATATGCAGCAATAGATTAGATGAAACCAGAACCTGAGAACTGAACACGTGTGGGCTAAGAAGACTGAGGTTAGACTGCGTGTTAAAGAGGGCAGGCCTTTGAAAAGTTCTCTTGAAATAAGAAGGAAAAGTACATAAACTTCAACATGGACTTAGCATTCTGCTTGCCTGCCTTCATACTATTTCAGCCTTGTAAATGTCCCTGCTGAGTAATCAGTTCTTACCCAATATTTTTTAAAAGTGCTGATCTCTTTATTTTAGCAACATTATAATTACATGGAGAGAAGGAAGAAGAAATACATTCTTTTGAATAGTGATACACTCCCTATTTGCCTGTGACAATATATTTACCCTTGTACCTAAAAATTATTTAGATAAAATTAGAAAGTCAGATAAATTTCACTCATAATGCATGTTGGTAGAGGCCATTAAATAAGATTGCTGCTGTCCCTCAGCTCATCTGCTCTTTGCATGTTGTTTTGCTTTATTTTAAGCTAATTATCTCCTTTCTCCTTTTATACTGATCTTCAGCTTGAGTTCATCAAAGTTCACACAGAATTTGAACCATATCCAAAGACTGAGATTTTGATAACACGAAGGCTGATGAATATAACCTGAATTTAAAATGTCAAAACGCTCTCAGATATCAGTACAAGTACCTAGGAAAAATCTATAGTGAAGATAATATAATTATGATTGATATTAGATTATTAACCAAGGCTAAGCTTAATAGACATTTCTATTGTAAAATTCCATTTTTAAAATTTTTTGTAACAATTTTCAAATGCATGTTTCTTATGTGAAAACATTGATGCTCTTGATTTTAGCATTTGTAGCAAACTAATAATAATTACAATACTGTATGTTACTACTGAGCTAATTTTGTTACACAGAATTGTGCCTAGATTGTTGAAACAGTACTGGTAATAATTATATTAATAAAATAAATTTCATTGTAAATTTCTATCTAATTTGTAAAATTAGTAGCTATATATCGAAATTTCCAAAAGGAGAGTTGAGAGTAGCTATTGGAATACATTTTAGTGATAAAAGTAGACAGGTAAGTTGTAATGTAACAGCTACCACTTAGGAGTTAATAACTTTGGGGGAGTTACTAATTTATTAAAAACTACTTCTTGAACTAAAAAAAAATCAGGAAAAAAATCAGGAAAGATTAAGTAATATAATGATGTCTAATAAAGCTTTATTAAATATTTGTTCTTGATATATATATTTGGATGGCAAGCCACAAATATAATATGAACTCAATTACACTGCATTGTGCTTTTAAAAATATTTTCCAAAATAATAGTACACTTGAGCCCAATAATAACTGAATTCATGACTATATAATTAGGCTCTTAGTAATTGTTTTTATTGCATTTGCTCATTATGTTAGTAGAATTGCCACGATGCTTATTTGTGTATGAGCACTTAGTATCCACAGATGCTTATATAAATAAATCTAATGCAAACTGTGTCTTTCTAAACAAATGTTTTCTTTCCCTTTTCTAGACAATCCCAAAGAGATGACCCGTGTGGCTGTTTTTGTGAGAATCTTGGATGTTAATGACAATGCCCCACAATTTGCTGTCTTCTATGACACTTTTGTATGTGAAAATGCCAGACCAGGACAGGTGAGTAATCCCAGGGTTTAAGCATAGGAAGATTTTTAACGGCATGATTAAATGTTTTCTTTTCCCAATCTTGAGAGGAATGAGAAAGTGGAGATAAAAAACACTCATTTAAAGTGCCAGTAATACAATTAAAAACAAACAAATGTTGATGTTTTTAAGGTTGAAGATGTTGTAAATAACAGTAAATTTCTAATGTAGATAAGATGTTATCGTTGCCACAAAAGTTAAAGTGTAAGAATAAATAACTTTAGATTCTTAAAAGTTCAAAAACAAAAAAAAAAAGATTAAAAAGCAAACAAAGAAAAAACTCTGCTGTTCCATTAGATAAATATTGATAACTGATAGAGAGATGGGGAATAAATGTTGGGAAAAAACACAGACAAATGCATGGGATTGGCAAAACATTTCATCCACTTTTCCCAATGTCTGCATACATGGTTTTGAAGTGGGGCTGCGGAATTTTCTCCTTACCTTTACACTTGCATTTCATCATTATAACAACACATAAACTGCTTAATGACTTCATTTTCACCCTTTAAAACATTCTTCCTGCATCAGCTTTGTTTATAACTCTTTATGCCTTGTCCTCAGTGGACTCATTTTGTTCTTTGAAAAGCTCCAGCGTATATGGCTGGAAGAAATGCTCTTAATTGGTTTAAGTGCTAACTTCACAGGAGGAAGCTGCATGTTATAAATAATTGGGAGTCAAATTTGTTTCACTAAAGAAAGAGGAGCCATGATAAAACTGTATGGTGTTTTGACATCATCTGATGCTCTTTATAGACATCAATGCCATTGTTATATTTTTTATGTAAATTACTTTGTGGAATAACTGAGATACTTCCTTCTGAAGATTGTAACAGGAATTCAATCGCCTGTCTATTGTTTGAAATGCTAAAATTTGTTCAATATGATTCATTTTTTTTAATTTGAAAGTATTATGGAAATGTTTAATTTGAAATATTTAAGTGACTTAGCAACTTCCGACCTACTTCTTAATGAAACAGTGTGTGCCCTAAAAATACCATTCCAAATAGTTCTCTGCTTGCCAGGCTCAGCATGATATAAGTTGAAGCTTTTTCTCTAATAGATAAAATACCCACTTTGCAATTGCTGCATACATTGCTTTCTCGATGATTATTTTATTTGATTTTCAAGAGATATCTTTTCAGAATATTTGAGTCATTATAAATACTTATTTACAAATGTATTCAAACTATACATATCAAGAGATTGTGGTTATTTATTTTCCTTACTCTTCCTTTTTCCATTTTTTAACTTTAGCTCAGTGATGTTATATTTTCAGACTTTTAAAAAGCAATTGGTATACAGAAGGGAAATATAATCAAATCAAAGATGACTTTAATAAAAAGTAAGTTAGCCAATTTTTATGCACATGATAGGAACAACATCATTAATAAATTTTGTCTAATTGGCTGCATGTGCAATAGTCTCTCATGGCAGTTATTTATATTGTTCTATTTTTAAGATTTTTTGCAATTGATTTTTAGAGAGATGGATAGAAAGGGACAGTTGACACAGAGAGAGAAACATCAATGTGGGACTGAAACATCAGTCAGCTGCCTCCTACACACGCCCTACTGGGGTTCGAACCCACAACCCTGATAGGTGCCCCAACCAGAAATTGAACTGGCAACCTGTTGGTGCATGGGATGACACCCAACCAACTGAGCCACACCAGCCAGGGCTCATGGCAGTTATCCTAATATATAAAGAGTCAAGGTCCATCACAACCTAACCGTCCAGATGGACGACCAAACACCAGGCTAGGGTTTCGGCTGGTGTGGCGGAAGTCAGTCCTGGGTCCCAGCAGCCCATGGTGGGAGTCAGTCCTGGGTCCCAGCTGCCCGCGGTGGCAGGAGGGAGCTGTGGGAAGGGAGCCATGCTGCCATCGGACTGGCCTCTAGGTCCCTCTCCCCGCCCACAGGCTCCAGGGAACTGGAGCCATGCTGTGATGGGACTGGACCCTACCCAAGGGGTTCTGGATTGTGAGAGCATGTAGGCTGGGCTGAGAGACCTCCCCCAAGTGCAGAATTTTCATGCACTGGGCCTCTAGTCTATATCATAAAAGGCCTGTGGTCATGCTGCCATCACAGCATCACAACCAACTACAGTACTCACCAGGAGGTGCATTGATGGGTCCCACAGCAGCTGCAGCGAGCGAGACTTCTGGGTCCTATGGCAGCTGTGGTGGGAGGGAGTTCTGGAGTGTCGCGGGCTGTCGGCAGCGTTCGCGGAGCATGCGGGGCTTCGTGGGGCGGACATGGACCTGATGGCAGGTTAGGCCTAGGGGACCCAACACGCGCACGATTTTATTGTGCGCTGGGCCTCTAGTTTTTAATAAGACCAGTTTATTAGATGTCCTTTTGGTCGCATAGGCTTAAAAATTGTTGCTTAAACTAAACTGTTAAATATCCAAGATGGAATTCTAAGTTATGACATCCCAGCCTGGAAAAATCAAAGTGGTTATTTGGTAAAGTCTTTCTTCACTGATCCTTTCTTGAAATTCATTTGTTAACTTTGTCTTTTCTCTTCCAAAGAAGTAAGAGCTATGTTAGGACTTCTGTATTTATGGAGTATTTCAATCCACTCAATACTCCTCTAAACTAAGTGTTCCTTAAGAGGAGCATTTGGAACAACAACATGGGAAATAATTCCATTCATTTATTGTTTGAACAAAATGAGAAGACAAAAATAAGGCTAATTGCCACCTGCAGCCACTTTCTTGCCTATTCTTTGCTGTAAGGGTAGAGAATACCTAACCCCCTCCATCCTGGGAAATGATATTGCTTAGAATTGATGTAGCATTAATATTCCCTTCTTTTTTCTGAACTAGACCACTTGATTTTCCATCTCAGAGAGAGTAGGAACCTTAGGAGAAGAGGAGAAGAGAGGATCTGCTGTTTTTCTTTTTTTATAATTTTTCCTCACACTTTCATTCAATTAAACATATTTTAACAATTTTTAATCTCTATGTGAAGGAAATAGCATTTCAATCTCATAGGAGAATTCCAAGGGAGGAGTGCTGCCTATATTACCCATCCATAGTATCTAAATGCCAGGCCCTCTCAAACCCAAAATATCATACATATATAGTTTAAACAATGTTTAGTTACTTCCCTAACAACTGAAAAAGTGTCTTTATACTAGAACAAAGGGAGTTTTTTTTCATCAACAGAAATTTATACCATTGTAATTAGCTTGTTATTAATAATAACAAAGGGGCAAAGGGAGGCCAGACATTATAAGCATGGCCATTTGGGCAGCTTCACCAGGAAGCTGTAATTTCACACTCCTCGGGGAACCACCTGCCCATTCCCTGCAGATCACTGGGGGAAGGGACTGGACAAAGGGGAAGATAGACGCATGTGCAGTGAAGTTGGGGATGCAGGGAAGATGCCTGTCAGTCATACCTGGGAACAGAGATCATTGGCTAGAGGGGGCATGGCCAATGAAAGCCCCCAAAATAACCACCTAGACTCTGTGTGGCTCTTGGCCATTGGCGCTCTTGTGGCTCTCTTGCACTTGCCCATGACCCACGGCCAGGCAGACCCCACAAGCAATGGACTGATGGACTGCAGTGGGGAACACAAGTTAACCTAGTCAGATGCTGGACTAGACCTTGCTCCAACACGGAGTGGAAACTCAAGACACTGGTTTTGATGTAGTTCTGCTGAAGCGACAGCTATACTTCTATGGTGGGACTGAGGGAAATGAGACCTTGGAAACTCAGGGGTGTAATTCCTCAGAAATAAAGCTTTCTACAATATCTCCATGGGGGCCTCAAGAGCTTCTCATTCCAGTGGCACCCCAAGAATCCCAGTTCCACAGATAACAAAACTATCAGTCTTTCCGCATTAAAATTTAGTGATCAGTTTTCTAACTTTAAACATCTTAAAATCCATTCATCATCCCACACTCCATTATAGTTTGATCACTTCAACACCTTGCAAGTTGATTTAAGGTTATTTTAGAACTAGAGGCCCAGTGCATGAAATTCGTGCATGGGGGGGGGGGGTGTCCCTCAGCCCAGCCTGCACCCTCTCCAATATGGGACCCCTTGAGGGATGTCTGACTGCCCATTTAGGCCCTATCCTACCAGACTGCTGGCTCCCAACTGCTCTCCTGCCTGCCTTCCTGATTGCCCCTAACTGATTCTGCCTGCCTGCCAGCCTGATCACCCCCTAACCATGCCCCTGCCAGCCTGATTGATGCCTAACTGCTCCCCTGCCAGCCTGTTTGCCCCTAACTGCCCTCCCCTGCAGGCCTGGTCACCCCATAACTGCCCTCCCCTGCAGTCCCAGTCTCCCCCAACTTCCCTCCTCTGCCAGCCTGGTCACCCCTAACTGCCCTCCCCTGCAGGCTTGATTGCCCCCAACTGCCCTCCCTTTCAGGCCTGGTCCCTCCCAACTGCCCTCCCCTGCTGGCCATCTTGTGGTGGCCATCTTGTGTCCACATGGGGGAAGCCATCTTTGATCACATGGGGGCAGCCATCTTGTGTGTTGGAGTGATGGTCAATTTGCATATTACTCTTTTATTAGATAGGATAGCCCAGTGAAAATATAAACAAGTTATATAACTGGTAAGGACATAAAATATAAGAGACTTATCTTTGTCTATTTTTCAAGTGCTTAAAATGAATACTAGACATCATTAGAATTTTTCCCCTAATTGTGGCAACCTCGTTTTTTGAAAGTGGATCAAAATGAATTTATCATCAGTAGAAATAAAGTAGTGAGTGTTAGATAGAGAAACAGAAAATAGTTTTACCTACTTCTTGTTGCCAACTTCTGATTTCTATCACAATACTTTATGGTAATATACCAAAACAAAATATTGTGATTTTTTTAATGTATGACTGGTAAAGTAAAGGAAGACTAGATTTGAAAGTAAATGCTGGATATGGAGAAGTTGGACACTAGAAGCCAAGTTGTGTCGCAAAGGAAAAAATAATTGTGAAAAGGAAGTAAGTGATTCCATCTGCAATAGAGAAGTATTGGGGTCATAAAAATATATTATAATTTGATATAGATTTCTGACATGTGATTCTATCTTATTTGTGTTGTTAATATGAGCTTCACTTATTTCCTTCATAGCATTTAGTGAAGATGTACCAGTGAACCACTGATTTTAAAATCTACAATGCTACTATCTTTTATTACAAGAATACATTTTAATTTAGAATTCTTAAGTAAATGTTTACAATTTCTTACAGATACATGTAAAAATGTGGCTGTTTTTCTTTTCTCCAAAATATATTATTTTGGTCCATAAATGTGAGACATCATAGTTTTTATTTTAAAAGATCATTAGCTCTACTTTCACATTTTCTGTGTGTTAACCTATTAATCTTAGTGACTTTTTATTAGTCTACTATATTTCTTGATATGTTATTTCATTTATGTCAATTTTTCCTCATCTACTTTTTAGTATAAATCATGTTCAAAGCAATGATCTGATCGTAATTTAAGGTGGAAAATTTTCTACTTTGTTAGCAGGTAGCTTCTTCTGTTGTCTCTTATAGCAGAAAAACCAGAGTTGACCCTTATAAAATAACCATTCCCCATAGTATGTATATGTTGGATTTTAAAAATATACAATATTATGGACAGTACAGATGTAGTGAACTGTTACTGTTAAAGTAGATAATAAAATGTTTGTGTTTCTTTTTTTAAAAAAGTATGTATCATGTTGTCTATAAAATCTCTACATTTTTAATAGCTTTTGCTTTACTTTGATGAGGAGGAAAGTCATGATCAAAATAAATTTTAAAATATGTTCCTATATTAGATATATCCTTCCAGATCAATGTTTAAATATATATGAAATAACCTACATACTTCAAATCCTATGTCTAAATTAATAACATTGCCAAAAATATAATATTACCATGTGTTATTTTGAAAGAATGGATAATACTTAAGAAAATTTGAGAGAGAGAGGGAGAGAGAAAAAAGATAGAGACTTTGTTAAAAATCAAAATAATAATAAAAATGATGAAATAATTCAAATAAAGACAAATGCATGAGAAAGTCAATTGTCTTTAAAATATTTTAGACAAAATTGGATATCAAAAATTACGTAGTATAAGGCATATAATACCCATGGAAGTTTGAGAAATATACATTTTTCTCTTTTTTTGCAGCTCATACAGACTATTAGTGCAGTAGACAAAGACGACCCTTTAGGTGGACAGAAATTTTTCTTCAGTTTAGCTGCTGTCAATCCAAACTTCACAGTACAGGACAATGAAGGTAAATTGTAGAACATAATGTGTTCATTGTGATTTAGGGTGACATTAACAAAAAATTTCACCCAAAGTAACAGTAACCATATACATGATGTATTAGCTTATTGACCTGGATTACAAAATTTTGTTTTTATCAGATATTTAATGAAATACTATGGTAATTTCTTTACTCTCTTAAATTTTATACTAATGAGATAATGTGAAAAAGTCTCTATATGAGTCTTAATTCAAATATTAAATCTTGAAATCAATAGAAAGCCTGGAAATAATCAGTTCCCTTAATAAAAAGGGCAGGACACAACAAGAGGAGTGAGAAGAAAGAGAAATAACATTAAATTGTCATTGATCAGCTTCCTCCTGCACATCTCATATGGTAATAGAGCCCTGACCAGGAGTCGAACCATGACCTCCTGGTTTATAGGCCGATGCTCAACCACTGAGCCACACCAGCCTGGCGTTGTGAAGGGGTTGAATGCAAAAGTGTAATTGCAAGAGCAAGATATACTATTCTCCTGCATGACACGTGAATTTTATAATGTCTCTGTGGTCAAAAATACTGAAATTATTTTTTGCATTCTCAAAAACGTTAGAAACATATTTTAGAAGAAGAGGATATGCTAATGGTTACTATTTTTACAAAAAAGTTGTACAGCTTTTTTTTTTTGAGAATATGTATGGTAATTGGTCTAGTCTAAACAAGTATGTAATTAGAACTTTTCTTTCTTTCATAAGTCTGTCAAACTAATTACAGGAAAAGGGAGGGATTTAAGAAAGGCCAGTATCCCACTACTTACTTTTTCTATTAGACACTAGACATCAATTGTCTTTGAGTTACACCAATATTTTGAGTTATGTAGCATATTCATTTTAATGGGTGGAAAACAAAATTGAAAAATATTGATTGGGACTCATACTCATAAACTTATTGACTACATTATTAATTTTAAAAGTGCAACTGCTCTGAAATTTTACCCAATCTTATTTCTGCATGAGTATTGCATTAATGTGTGTGTGTGTGTGTGTGTGTGTGTGTGTGTAGACACATATGCTCATTTGTAAATAAGAAACATTTACTAAGATTTCTTGTTTGCTTGGTATGCATAATATTTGTTTCTGAAAACTATGCTATTATCTATGTAGTCTTGATAAATGATTCACTTACAAAAATACACCGTTTTGAAAACATCTGAGAATTAGTTGAAAATCTAATATATTGACAATCATAGTGTCGGATTCCTCAAACTATCTGCTTTATCTTATCTGTATTTTAATTGCATTGCATACAATTTATAGGGAAATTGATGTTAGTTTTATATTTCCCGTACACATTGGTTTATTTATATGTCAAAACCATGGTGATCAGGACGATCTGTTTTTACTGTTCCAAGTCATTTTGTAATATTTTAACATTTACTTTAGATAATACTGCCAGAATTTTAACCAGAAAAAATGGATTCAATAGACATGAAATAAGCACCTATCTCTTGCCGGTGGTGATATCAGACAATGATTACCCAATTCAGAGCAGCACGGGCACGCTGACCATCCGCGTGTGCGCATGCGACGGCCAGGGCAACATGCAGTCCTGCAGCGCCGAAGCCCTGCTGCTGCCCGCCGGCCTCAGCACCGGCGCCCTGATCGCCATCCTGCTCTGCATCATCATCCTGCTGGGTAAGAGGCTGCAGGGAAATTCGACTGCCTGCTTTAATATACCTGCAAGCAAGAAATGTTGCTATTAAAATACATTCCCCACACTAACCCCAATTTTTTAGATATGAATTACCCATGGAACGTTGCTTACATTAATATATGTTATCTGATCAGAGTTATCACCGTCCTTTGCGTTTTTTTTAAATAATGAAACTGAAAATTAGAGATGTTCAAAACGTTTTCTAAGGTTACACAGTTTCTGAGTGGCTGAACCAAGGCAAGGCTAGTGGTTAGTCACTCTATGTATAATTTTTCAGTACATCTGAAGTTTATTTCCACTTTTCTTTTTATGGCTGGATGGGGGTCTCACTATCTTACCTTTTCACTGAAATAATGTTCAAATAGTCCTTTTTACCTGGTTCACTTGTCCATAAAACAACGATACTGGATTTTATAACCTAGAGCAAATTGATTTTTAACTGCTTTTGAATTAACAATCGGGTTTAAATTACTCTGTAATTGCATTGTCTTAAAACTATGTGAGTATTTCTGTGTCCCTAATCAAAAACACTGTATCTGATGTTTTAAGAAGCAGTGAAATGAAGTTGGATTTTGGAGCCAATCTCAGTAAGTTTCGTTATCCTCATTATTAGAACCATTTTTTTTTTTCTGGGTAAGATTATTTGGTTGATAAACAATCTGAAGTTTAAAATTTTTAAATCAAAATTTATGTGTGTGTATGAATACATAAATTTAGGCAAAATAAATGTCATAGTTTCTCCCAAACTTGAAGAATAACTATTTTTGTTCTCCAGGAAGTGTCCTAATTTTTTAATCACTTTGAAGGTCAAAAACATTTATCAATGGATTAAGTTTTTCTTTTTTTTGTTGCATTAGAAAAGTCTCTTGTTTGCCCTTTTACATAAGCTTAAAGGCAAGTAGTCTGACCATTCTATGTCAACAAGAGAAAATATAACTTAATACCACTTCAAAAATAATATAATTATCTAATTGCCTTTGTCAGTTTGGACTGCTATAACAAAACACCGCAGACTGATAGCTTAAATCACAGAAATTTAGTCCTCACAGTTCTGAAGACTGAAATCCAAGTTCAAGGCACTGGCATATTCTGTGTTTGGTTGAGGGCATACTTCCTTCTTTGCAGATGACTATCCTTTGTGTCTTCACCTGACAAAGCAATGATCTCGTCTGTGTTTAATCCCACCCATGAGGGCTTCACTCCTGTGACTCAGTTACCTCCCAAACACCCCACCTCCAAATCCCATCACATTGAGGATTTAGGCTTTAAAATGCATTTGGAGAGGACACATTCAATTCATAACTAATAAATTCCATATTCTTTAAATCTTTGTTATAAGAAGCTAAATACAAAGATATTTCTTCATACATATGCAGGGTAACATATTTATCCTTCCTTTCCTCATCTAATTGAATTTACCTCTGTTTCTTCAAATCTTCATTTTAAAAGATCCTGACCAAATTGAGGATGGGAAACTAATACAACCAGATGGAATTTGATATTATCTATATTCTACTTTAATGCCATTATTACTAGTATGATTTAAATAATTATTATTCATACCTTTTTCTGGATTAGGGATACACATTGAGTGATACACATTTCTACTTGTGGACTACACTTAAGATGCATCTAGCCAAGGTTTTTGTAGTTAATTCAATATATTAATTCTCTCTTTGCCATCATGTGATCCAACAATTATATTTTATATCATGTGTGATACATATTTCCATGGAAAACTTCATAATTTCTCAACTAATGATGTCTAAGTAATGTGGCCATTCCCCCCCCCCCCTCCTAGTAATTAAGGTCTTTTTTTACAATGTTAGAAAACAAATCTATGCAAATCCATCAGTAAAGCTATTTAACAGAAACCAGTACTCCATTTCTTGTGAAAAATGCTGCCTTTAAAAAAATGTTTTTATTGGTTTCAGAGAGAGGAAAGAGAGGGAGGGAGAGAGAGAGAGAGAGAGAGAGAGAGAGAGAGAGAGAGAGAGAGAGACTTCAATGATGAGGGAGAATCATCAATTGGCTGCCTCCTGCATGCCCCCTACTGGGGATCAAGCCCACAACCCCAGGCATTTGCCCTGACTGGGATTCGAACCATGACCTTGTGGTTCATGGATCGATGCTCAACTACTGAGCCACACTGGCCGGGCAATGCTGCCTTTTTTTATAATGTATAAGGATGTGAAAAACGTGGACATATTTTTGCCCTTCTTAATTGTTTCATTTTAAGCTGAATTTAATTTGTGTCAATTTTAGAAATATAATATCTATGTCACTATATAATGCAAAGTATAAATAATGCCTCTACAATCAAGAACTATCTTTACACAGTTCTTAGAAAGATAAAATAAGCCACTGTATTTGGGAAATTGTTTCAAAAATAAGTTAGACACTTAAACAACTCTACCTATCCTAGCTAAATCCATCAATTACCCCCACCCCACACAAAAAATAATTGATCAAAAGTACAAAATTAATCTTAAACTCTAACCTGTCCTGGAAAATCCATTCCTTAAACTCCTTTTTGTTCCTACCACTCTTTCTTTATATGGTGTTGTAGGTGGATCGTTAATGTATCTTTTTTTTCTCTCTCCAAGTTATAGTAGTACTGTTTGCAGCTCTGAAAAGACAGCGGAAAAAAGAACCTCTGATCTTGTCTAAGGAAGACATCAGAGACAACATCGTGAGCTATAACGACGAGGGGGGCGGAGAGGAGGACACCCAGGCCTTTGATATCGGCACCCTGAGGAACCCCGCGGCCATCGAGGAAAAGAAGCTGCGGCGGGACATCATTCCGGAGACTTTATTCATACCCCGAAGGACTCCCACCGCGCCAGACAACACGGATGTCCGGGATTTCATTAATGAAAGGCTGAAAGAGCATGACCTCGACCCCACCGCGCCTCCCTACGACTCACTTGCAACCTATGCCTACGAAGGGAACGATTCCGTGGCGGAATCTCTGAGCTCGTTGGAATCAGGGACCACGGATGGAGACCAAAACTATGATTTCCTCCGGGAGTGGGGCCCTCGGTTCAATAAGCTGGCGGAGATGTATGGTGGCGGGGAAAGCGACAAAGACTCCTAACCTAGGGTATCTATTCTGTTCAAACAAGAGGAAGTCACTTGGCCAACACCGTCTCCACTTCACAATATTTGACATCCAGGAGAATTTTCCTGCCACTCAGCACAATTTCCCCCCATTTACTTTTTAAATTTGTTCGTTAATCACATTAATTCTTTCCTGTAGGATGTCTCATGGAATATATACGGCATTTTATTTAATCACTTCCAAGAGCCAAAGCTATGGAAATTCAGTGGTGTCCATTTTAGAAATAAAAGATAATTTCAGAACCGTGAACAGGATAGTTCTCCCTTAAGCAACCTCACAAACAAGCCGCTTCTGTTAGATACATGCCCTGCCCTTGCAAATGAAGCTTTTAAAAGAGGTGAAGACAAATTTCAAGGTATATCCTGTTCTGTACATTAAATTAAATGTACATGTGGTGTTAGTAGGTGTGATATGCAACCTGGTATACAAAACGTTTGTGCAATTTCATTTCATCAAATTCTATCTGCTAATGTTTTATATTTATATTTTTGTATTTATTTTTAAAAAATAAACCAGTTTTTACAACTACATTGTCTCCAGCTTCTTTTTTCCCTAGGAAGAAAAGGTTTCCCAGGGGCTAAATATCTTGGTACAAAATTACATGGAACACAGGTAAGAACACAAAGTCACTATCCTTGCTGTTTGGAGCTCTGATCAAATTAATACAATGTATGTAAGGATCCTTTTTCCATTGAGTTTTGTTATGCCATGATATGTGAATTAAAAGTAATAATCATTTTCAGGCCATTTAAAAAATTCCCATGTAAGCAAATTTAGAACATGGACATCCTTATGCTAAATATTCCAAAATGACAGCAATGCAGTTACTTTGTTTTGTACTTATCCACTAAAATAATGTCTGAAAGATTAAAACATTTATTTTTGTATGACATTTTTGCTGTTGAGATTCATAGGCAATAGAGTTCAGATGGGTTTCAGACTGAAATAATCCTTTAATGGAAAATATATTCACCTCCCATGGTGACTTTGAAAATGCCTAGTGATGAGAGTAATAATGCTGAATATTCCAGTAAGATAGAGCATTGCAATTATATAAAATTTTCAAAAATACATTGCATATTTATTTACTTGCAAAACAGTCTATTTTTGTGTCAATGAATGATTTAATACAAAGCAAACAATAACAACAACAAAAGCCAAACTGGCAGTTAATTATTCAGAGATCCTGAGATCTTAAGGCCAACGGATTCTAACTTATCCCTCCTTTCACAAGCTCCAAACAAGTTTATTTATAAATCATTTGGGACCACTTTGCTGGACCTACACTAAGAAGTCGCATTAAGAAGTCTCATTCCTGCTAAGTATATTGTAAACAATACCAAGGATTCGTGTTCTCTCTAATTAGTGAGAATGCTATGCTTCTGGAGTGAGTCAGAGTGCAATATTGACATATCCTTAATGCAGAATTAATTATTTCCATCTCCTTGAATGATTTTCTTTCTCCTAACTTCCAGGCTGAAAACGCACACATCCATCTGGCTACAGACATGTGAGTTTGCATAGTAATCTAATTATGAAAGAAAACCTATTACAGTCACACTTTAAGTCTAAGCTGCACTTTAGATCATAATAAAGCCTAAGTTGGTTTATTTCCTATATTCTAAGAACCTGTTTATGTACCCAGAAGGGTGGCTGTAAAAAGTTCAAACTTTAAGGAAAAATAAAGGTTTGATTCTATATACTGAACTGAAGGAATATAAAACCCTCAATATCCTAGTAGTATCATCCATTCAAATAAAGTCAGCAAAAAATGAAAAAGATGAAAGAGGGTATATGTTATGAGCATTTCACATTAGTTATGATTCAAAATATCATACTCATTTGATTGAAAATTAGTTTTTATGTTTCCAGCATTAGCTATTTTAATTGATATTAGATGTCAGTAATTAAAGCTCTTATTTGAATATCTTAATTATCATCATATAATTCACACTGACATTAACTTACTCTGTTATTTATTTTATTTGTCATCCATTTTTAGAAATTTCACGAATTGTAGAAATTATCTCTGTCACCATCCAAACCATGATTCCAAAAATTCTCTTTAAGGAGATTGATTAGCAGACTTAACTTCATAATATTACAATTACATTGTATGGAAATCATTTTGCAATATACTGAAACTGTCCTCAGTAACAAGTACCTAATATATATTTTTAATGAAGGTAGTATATAATTAATTTCATAGAGACCCTGAAATTAAAAAAAGTATGCCTGTAATGAATGACCTGCTTAAACTTCCTCAATAGTCTTTCTTACATGATGTTCTCCCAAAGAAATGTCCAATATGTAGATTATTCTATGTCCAATTTTTTTCCTTTCATATGGGAAGTGGGGGAACTATCTCTGTGTCATGCTATTGAATTCATCAGACCACTGTGGACCTTTTTATGTATTCATCCATTTATTCCTTTTCATCAGATATTTTGAGCTTCTATCATAAAATTCAAAGGGTGTTCTAAGCCCTACAGATATAATAATAAATTATATATAAGTATGTAATTCCTTATTAGGAAAAATGAAAAAAGGGCAAACTTGTTATCAAAACCCTCAGAAATTATAACAAATCATCTAACTTTTATTATTATTACTTTTTAAACACAAAAATTATTCTCATCCTTTTGTATGTCTTAAATATTCAGATAAGTGAATAAAATGATTTATAAACCTTTGGTCAATAGAAATGATGATTAAGTTACTCAATTTTCAATGGTTCTAGTTTCAACACAATATTAAGGAAAATTTACGTAATTATAAATTTGTCCTTTTAGGCTGAGGTTTCTCTACATACTGGTATGTCAAGTGGATACTGTCACACAAATGCAAGAGTTCCAGACATTTTTTGTTAGACTTCAACATATACACTATGAGTAATTAGATATATAGAATGGTCTAAAATAAACTTACGATTTAGGATTAAAAATTCGGTATACCTACTATCTGGGTTCAGTTACCAATACATTTACCTAAGTGTCTATATGCAATGCCTTCACCAGGGACCACGCACCCTGATGCCCATCTGTTGCCTGGCACTGACTTACCACCACCTGCTGCCTTGTGTGTGGACTTGGGAGGGCACCACTGGGTGGCGCTGCAGGACGGCTTGGGCAAGCGGCAGCTATTGGTGTCCATAAAGGGAACCTCCCAGACTCACATCTCCAGATATGCTAGAATTGCAGCCTGTCACTAGGGTTGAAATAAAGTAGGCTCTTGATCTCCTTTTATCCCCTGGCCAGTCTGCTGGACCGTTCAGTGCTCTGAAACAGTGCAGTACTGGCCCACAGAGAGGGTGCAGGCTTCCGCTTTAGTCACCAGGTCAGCCTGCAGGTTGTCAATAGTGTAGAATAGTAGCACCTAGTCGTCTATTTTGATCAGAGCACACAGAGAGCCCATATTTCCCCTTTTCTTCCAAAGCTGTGTTCAAGTCCAAGACTTGTTCGGGATCCTACTTCTTCTTGCAAATCCTACATCTGAGAGGTTAGATTTGTTTCGTTTAAAAATTATACACAGAACCTCTCTACGTCGCACCATTTCCATTCCCTGGCCCAAGACATTGATACAGTACTTTTTTTTTTCTCCGTAATTAGGAGCAATTAACTTCTTTAACTGGTCTCTCTCCTGTCGCCTTGCCCCACTTACCCTCCACTATCAGCACTGAGGTCAAATAAATATTTTCAAAATGAATTTCCCATTTGATTGTCCCCTGGTTTTAAATGCTATTCCTTCCTCATTTTACTCAGGATAGAAGACAAAATCCTTAGAATGTCCTTAAAGTCTTTCCATACTCATTTGACCTCTTCTGCGAGTTATTTACGGGGCTCCAGCCTCTGGCTCATTACTGTTCCTTTCTGCCCTCATTTGTTTACATTGGCCATCCCTTTCTCCAGCTTGTGGCCTTACTTCCTTCAAGTTCTTTATCAAATGCTATTTTTAATAGAAGTCTACCCTGTCCACCCTACTTAGAGTTATAGTATTTCCCTAGACTTCCCCATGCTCTTAGACTGCATTTTGCTCCCTAACAGTATCACTTTTTCAACATGTTTTTGACTTACAATTATTATTTTCTGTGTCCATCAAACAGGCTGTAAATTTCATGAGAGCTTATATTTTGTCGATTTTGTTCATTGTAATGCCCAATAAACAGAATTATGTCTATCTATTTAGGTACTCAATAGACATTTATTAGAAACTTTAATTAATATTATATCGTTGGATTTATCATATATTATGCTTAATTTTAAATATATATGTGTATATACATATTATATGCATATGATATTTCTACTTCCATTTGATGGTAAACTACTCAAAATTATAGGATATATCTTAGTGATTATTTTTTTAATCAATTTCTGGGAAACCTTTTTCTTCAGGGCTGGTACAGGATAAATGAACATTCATCTAGTTGTTATTTAGCTAACAATTATTTTGGTCAATTGTTTTAGAAGAGTAAAGATAAATCTTAAAAAACACACAAATCTGAGAAAGTCAAAACATTATTTTAAATGAAGCTATATTGAAAATGTGTTTGGGTTATTTGCAATGTTCCAGAGATTATGACAGTTGAAATTTACATAAAATAAAATAAAGTAAAATAAAATAAATGCTGTAGGCAGCCTTTTTGGGTTTTGTTCTGGTGTGGTTGAGTTCTGGGGTCATGATTTTGGGACCTAAATAATGCTATAAAAGGGTCAGATAAAGGGAACATTGATCAGGGAAAGTTTTGAGGAAGTTATGATGAAAGGGAATATTGAAGTGGAAGAGAAGACCAGATTGCCCCAAAGGAAAACTCTGATGTTCAGTTTTTTCATTTATTTCCTATATTTTTTGTTTGTTTTCTACATGCCATAATTACTGTGTATAAAGAGTTAGATTTGTATTTTACTGATTATCTTAAAGGAATCTCATTTGTTGAGATTATTATTAACTAGAGGCCCAGTGCACGAATTCATACATGGGTGGAATCCGGCTGGCCCAGGCTGGGCAGTTGGTGGACCGGCCTTACACCGGATCAGGGGTGGGGGTCAATCTGGGGCGTGGCCAGCCAGGGGGAGGGGCCACGGGAGGTTGGCTGGCCAGCCCCGACCCCTGGTAAAACTCCCAGTTGAACTCCTGGTCAAGGGGACAATTTGAATATTAGCCTTTTATTATATAGGATATGCAAAGAGGACAGCCTTCAAATTTACCTAAAGGTGGACTCTAGACAAACCTTGAACCAAGAACCCACATCAAAACCAATAAAAGGAGCTGAGAGAATTGATGTGAATGAAACAAGGTACTTACTAAGAGCCAAAGGTAAATTTTTATGGTTTAAAAATTAAAAATTACATATATATGTATACATATATGTATACATATACACATATATATGTATGTGTGTGTGTGTGTGTGTGTGTGTGTGTGTATATATATATATACACTAGAGGCCCGATGCAGGACGTGCAAGAATGGGCCTTCCTTCCCCTGGCTGCCAGCACTGCCTTCACTCTGGCTAGAGCCACCTTTCCACTCTGGCCCGGACCCACCTTTCTGCCTTCCCATGCTTCCCAGAGGCCCAGATTGGCTGGGGTGGTGCAGAACACCTGCATTGGCAACACAAGAGTCCCACCCTGCCCCCCAGCCGCTTGGCGCCTGTGTATGCAAATTAACTGGCCATCTTTGTTGGGTTAATTTGCATACTCACTCCTGATTGGCTGATGGGCGTCATGAAGGTATGGTCAATCAGCATGTTACTCTTTTATTAGGTAGATATGTGTGTATATATATATATATATATATATATATATATATCAAAGCACTTTCATTATTTTTTTAAGGCTACAAATATAGTATTTTTTTCAAAAAAGTCAGCAAAACTACATATATTATCTAGTTCACTCAAACATTTATTATACATACTACAATTTGCATCCAATTTTTCTGATATTCTCATTATTTCTTTAAGGTTTTAAAAACGGTATTTACCTCCATGATTAACTCTTTATTTCAATTTTAGATGTGGAAATCAACTAAGCACAAGAAGAGGTGAAAGGGGACTTTTCATAATTTTAATTAGTAAGAGCAAAAACAAAACAAAAAAGCAAAATATAGATACTCTGTACAACCTTATTACCTACTATTACTATAAATGGTATTATTGTAGCATATGTATAAAGTAGCACAATGGACATTCTTTATTAAAGGATGAATTTAGGGAAGGATTAATGATCAACAAGAGCATAATAGAAAACTAGTAGTCAGCATGCGAAAAGTCTTTTCCAGCTGTGAAATTTTCCTGAATTTGGAACATGACATTTATAACGCCACAGGAAGGACAGCATAACTTAATTCCCACATTTATCTGAACAAACCTCCTACACAGTGTGAAATATTTAGCAGCATTCCTAAGACTCTTGTCATGATCTTTCCCTCTCTTCTTTTACATTCAAAAGGATTTTAAATGAATTTCTTTTTATCAATGTGTAAAATCCATGCCACTGTGCTACAATTTATGTTTATTTCCATTATCTCCACAATAATATAGCTTAAAATAAATCTCTCCTAAATGATTTTGCTCATGTCAAGGTATCTTTGTAAAACAGCCAAACTTAGTGATGGACTCTGGCATAGTCTCCTTTTTTTTTTTTTTTTTTTTTAAGAAGAAATGATGCTAACATTAGAAAGTTATTATTTTTTTGAAAATATATTTTTCTAATTTTATTAAGATATCTGGCATAAAACATTCCACAAGCTTAAAATATACAACATAATGATTTGATATATATATATATATATATGTCTTAATTATATAACTTGTAAGTTTCTGTTTCTTTAAAGAGTTAAATTTTAGTATAGGCAAAATATGAGTCTACATTTGTAATAACTGAGCATAGGAAATATTCACTCAAAAGGGCATAGGTACTTAAGTAGTTCCAGCATGTGGAACATTCTCTTGGCAGATCTGTGCAATATATATTAAAGCAACTCTTTGAATTTTAGGTTACATTTGGTTAAACACTTAGACCTAATAAAATTCTAGTTCTAAACAACATGTTGGACACCTAAGTAGGTATTACATAAATACTTGTTGAGTGATTGATTAATCTTGGCATTCTAATACTTTGTTTTCTAATTTTGGCACTGTGGAAAATGTCAGAATCCATGCCTTCCCTACCCTCAACCAAAAAGGCAACATGTTTCATTCATATTTGAAAAAGCATATTCTAGAAATGTCACAGTAACCTTTTAAGATGACGGTGTCTGCCTAGGAATTCTTGACAGCAGCTATGCGCAATTATGCCAGCTGTATATTGAAACTTTCTTACATCATCTTTCCAAAAGTGATAGCCTGAGCAGACAGCATGGAGGTGACAGAAGGAAATGCACATTTGATGCACTCTTTTATGAACCTTATTTTTGAGCCAGAAATAGAAAAAGTAAAATCCAATTTCTGGTTTATTTATTGTCAAAGTGAATAATTTAAGTGACTTAAAGATAACCATATTATCTCAATTTTCTATCTGTGAAGCTAAAATCTCAGTGCATTACTAATGTAGAATATTGAACACAATTAATTTTGTGCTTGATAATCATTGGTAAAATTTTTCAATGCTATTGAAAAGTCAGAAAAAAAACAGACACAAAGGTTATTCTCCAAATTACTCAAAAAATAATCATTCATCTTTTAAATGTTAAACTTAAGGACAGAAAATGTCATGATTAACAATATCTTTAATGTGAGTTCTTGGAAAACTTATACATGGAATTGTAAGGTTGTAGCTAATTTATGATAGTAGTAACGATTAATATGATAAAGATGATGATGATGATAGTAATTAAAATGTATGTGGTCATTTTATGCCAGGGATTGTTCAGTGTCTTACATATACTAACACATTTAATTGTCACGAAGACTCTGTGAGGCGAGTACTTTTATTATCTCCATATTACATATTAATAAAATACAACTAAGAATTACATAAAATTGCCCAAGTTTCTATTCTTTTGACATAATGGACACAGCTCTAAGATTGATGCTCTTAAAGCCAAACCTACTATTGATAAAGATAAAATAAGAAATCTTTATATCTTTGGGAGTAATGATAGTGAGGAGATTTTTACTAACAGAGTTATTATGGAGAACGAACCTTTTAATTTGTCCTTAGCTTTACAACTAGTATGGGCCATTGCCTGGGCCAATACAATCTGTATAATTCTTATCTCTAAGCAATTTGGTAGGGGCTTGTCTCCTCAAACTCTCTAACATACGTGGGTCACAATGCATAATCCACCCTCTATCTGGTTGCAAGTGTGGAAGATGGCGAGATGTTTAAAAAACATATCAAAATGGTCAAGGGAGCATTTATCTGGGGAGAGGATGTGGATTCTGTTCTCTCTAATGTCAAAGGAGTGTGGGCTCCCTTTTGGGTGTGTTTGGGTATCCTAGCAAGGGTGTCCTTGGAGGAGACTGGTAGTTGGTGTGGGCGATTTGAAGACCCAAGGACCAGCAATTAAGCAATATTAAAGCTTGGGGTAAAATATCTATCCATTTGTGGGGACAACTTATTGTTTAAAAGCTTGAGGACAATATCTTTGAGTAGACCATTGTGTCTCTAAGTCTGGCTGCTTGGAGCTGATAATCAAGGAGGAAATTCCACAAGGTTCCATGTTCTGGAGCCCATGAATGAACAGTTTGGGAGGTGATATGGGTAGCTTGATTTAAATCTGGTTGGTCAAAGGAGATGAGTATACACTTGGTCAAGAAAGAAGTTACAGGGTAGCATCCAGCATTTCTGGAGGGAGCAGCTAGCAGGTGGTTGTGTACCTACCAGCTCCAGCAGAGGGCAGCAGCGGTCCGATTAAACCGAATTGCCTTCTGAACAGGATCTGTCTTCCAGGGCGCATGTTCCCACCTGGGAGCCTTTGTTTGGAAGCAAAGAGGGCAACTCTTTGCCACCACTTGACTAGAGCTGTGGTATCCCCATGCTGTATTCCCAATCAGTGAGTGCTGTCACTCCCCTAAGGTCTGAGGTAATATGGGCCCATTCTGCTAGCAGGTATGGCATCTCTGGAGGATAGTTAGATCTAGTATTCTAGGAGGTAGAGGTCCCACCTGGGAGAGAATGAGTAAGCAATTTCCAGCTTAAGGGCATTCCCTTGAAGTCCACTACAAGCAAGACTCAACCCATTCTGGTCCATGGTGGACAATTTCAATAGATTTATTTAAGGTTTTAAAAATAATTTCTAAAGCATTTTTTTATTTGCATCATAGCTTTATATATTCATTCTGTTTGTTTTGTTTTCTTTAATAACTCCAACTGTATCTCTAATTACAGGTAATAACATTTTTGTAGTATTCTGTTTCTTAGAATACTACAAAAAATGGGATGTGTGTGTGTGTGTGTGTGTGTGTGTGTGTGTGTTTCATTACTCATTGCCCTTATGCATTTGGGGAGAGAATATGGGAAGAGAATCAGAGTCAAGCAAACACTATTTCCTTCAGAGCCAAAGTTCTCTTGTGTATCATTCTTTACCACTAAAGGGCTAACATTTTCCTATTGCTCAATAATGCACAGTGCTAGTAAAGATGGATTTTAGCAGGGGCTTTAATGTGATAAAACCTACTGTACTGTCACTTTAAACATATATGTTTTTTATTGCTTTTTTAGAGAGAGAGAGAGAGAGAGAGAGAGAGAGAGAGAGAGAGGAAGGGAGAGGGATAGAGAGATAGAAAGCTCGAAGAGAGAGAAACATCATCAATAGGCTGCCTCCTACACGCCCCTTAGTGGGAATTGAGCTCACAACCCGGGCATGTGGCATATGCCCTAATGGGCAATTGAACTGGTGGCCTCCTGGTTCCTGGGTTGATGCTTAACCACTGAGCATACTGGCTGGGCTACTGTCACCTTTTATTTATTTAACATCTAAGTACTTGTTGAGACTGGCTACAGTAAAACTAAAATTATTTAGGAAAGCAAATATGTTTCTTTAGAACTAAAAAGAATTGCTATCATTAAAATATATCAGAAGTAGCAAAAAGGCAAAACAAAATGCCATATGCAAATTCCTATTTTCATATGTTAATCAAAAGATCATGCCCCAATTATTTCCCATCTCAGTTTCCAGTCACAATTTCCTCTTTGAATAAGAAGGCTTTGAACTAGAAGATCACTCAACAACTGTACTTTTATGCTTAATACCTTTAATTGCTTTTTATTTCTAAATTGCTTTTTGTTCCAATTTCATGTTTTGAATATTCTCTTTTTACTTTTTTTTAATATTATACGCACAAGTACATGCACACACCCACACACACAGACATGCACACATGTTACTTCTGTGGGTTTTTTGTTTGTTTGTTTGTTTTTTTATTGGTGGCTTACTTTCCTCAGCATCTTTCACTGTGATTGTCTTTCTTACTCATGTGTTCATTTCTAATGTTCGTGGATTTTTCTTTAGCTACTAATACCTAACTGGAGCTAGAAGAGGGGTACAAGGGTAAGCCCTGTCTTGTGTTCTCTTAATTAAAATTACAGCACTATTTTGAAACTTTTTTTTTATTGCAATTTACTATGGAAAACATATTTTCATAAAATATTTTAATAAAGTAGCAATACTTGTATTTACTAAAAAAATGTTCATTGAGTGCCTATAAAATACCAGGTATTGATGCAATCTGACTTTCTGGGTATCAAGATTGAGCAAAACAGACCAACATCTGTGTTCTTATGCAGTAAACATTTTACACAAGTCAAATTAACATACACACACATTGCCCTGACCGGTTTGGCTCAGTGGATAGAGCGTTAGCCTGCGGACTGAAAGGTCCCAGGTTCAATTCCGGTCAAGGGCATGTACCTTGGTTGCGGGCACATCCCCAGTAGGAGGTGTACAGGAGGCAGCTGATTGATGTTTCTCTCTCATCAATGTCTCTAACTCTCTATCCTTCTCCCTTCCTCTCTATAAAAAATCAATAAAAATATATTTTAAAAATACATACACACACACATTTGAAAAGTAAAACAAATATTTCATGAAAAAAATACTCACGGTCACTCATGTGATACACTTGCTGTTTCAATTCACTTTCATTTTACTTAAGCACACTCGTTGTGGCCCACTAAATGATTTTGTGAACTACAAATAAGATGTCTAACAAACTGGAAAACACCCTGTCAGTGAGGGATGATAATTTATCATCACTGCTATTTCAGGTACTACATAACCCATAGACTGCAATTGTCTGTTGTAATTGACAAGCAGCGTGAAAATGGTGCATGCTGGGAGGTAGATTGGGAGTAACTGGAGGGAACACACAGACATACTTACTTGACTCATTGCTGGTACCTACTTATCCAAACGGGCTCCAGAGAGCTCCTATTCTTTGTTATATGGCATTGGCTATGCTTTCTTGTCTTCAGTGAGCCAACAAATAGGCTAAGTTTACTCTTGGTCAATTTGCAAAGGAACAAAGACACAAATGATATAATTTCCTGAGCCTGTCCTCTATCGTTATTGGGACAGGCTTCTTGTCCACTCCCATATTTTGGGTTTTACCAAATATATGTGTAAGCAGATTTAAAAAAAATGATCTGGGAGAGGCTGGGAGAGGCAGCTGGGGCCTGAAGTGTGAGACACGACAAACTGAAAACAGACAATGGGGGTGGCAGGTCCCCATGTGAGCAGGAGAGATGCAGAGCCCTCCAGGATGTAGTCTAACCCATGGCATGAGATCTAGATGAAGGAGCCTTATAACTTAAAGATACATTTTTTTGAGACATGAAGGAGGGGATGACTCTCCCCTTGCCTAGGGGCACTCCAGCCTAGGGGTATACATCCTCTACACTCCAGAATATTGGGGCACTCGGTTTGGTCTCAGGCATCTGAGCTGCCGGATCAGGGCACTCGGTTCGGTTTTGACTGGCCTGCTCAGGTCCTCTCTGCGTATATCTCTTTCCCACAAATAAATTCTTGCCTGCTTTTGTTGCCATTTGTAGTCTCTTGTTCGAATTCATTCCTAAAAGCATGACAAGAGCTGGGGGCGCAGAGTACTGTCTCTGGCCAGAGGTTATCTCTGCAGAGACCACCTTCACCACTGCTGACATATGCAAGTATAATCTCCATACTAATTAACCTATAGTACATTTTCATCGCTGCTGTGTTTCTCAGTTTCTGTTGCATCCACTAAGTATTATGTGAGCTATTGCTTTTTTATGGATATCATTTATCATATTAAGGATGTTAGCTTGTAGACCTACGTCACTGAAGGTGTTTATCGTGACTAGGTTTTGAATTTGGCAAATGCTTTTCCCACATTCATGAAGATGATAATATTGATTTTATTCTTTATTCTGTTAATGCAGTAAATTACACCATTGATTTTGAATTTTGAACACATTATCTAAATCATTCATATATGTGGACTCATTTAATTCCCATAACATCTCAGTGAGGGAAGTACCCAAGGCCACATGGATAATTGTACAATAAGATTTGACACTGTAACTTTAACACCCGAATCTATGCTCTTAACCACTCCTGTATTTAACAAGACTAGTAAGTTTTCTTTATCAGTCACCAGCACACAACATCTTTAATTACAAATTAAGTTATGTAAGTGCTTTGAAATTTTTAAATATACAACAACATAGCAAAGGCCAAACTCTTTCTAAAATCCCCTCTAAGTCTGAGTATTTGGGGTATTGAGACATCCAATTTCAATGGGGGGAGGGGCATGCAGGAGGCAGCCAATTTATGTTCTCTCTCAATAGATATCACTCTCCCTTCCTCTCTCTCTAAAAAAAAAAAAAAATCAATGCAAAAATCTTAAAAAAGAAAGAAACTAAGTTAAAGACAACTAGTTTATAAAGGAACATATTCATTTTCTACATTAAAAGCAGACCGTTATTTTAACTGATACAATATGCTTAACATAATGGAAATTTACATTATTTTGAAAATAAAAATTCAATCTCCAATGTTGTTGGTTGATTCTTTTATACCTGCAATATCGAGAGAGATCTTTCTGAAGATTTTTAAATTATATTTATTCTAAAATATCCTATTTTCTATCTTCATTCTGTTTAATTCTCCTAGTTTTGTTTGTTGCTTTTGTCTCAGTGCAAAAGTGTTTTCCAATATTTGGGTGACTTGTTTAAACTATTATTATCATCATCATTACTATTAAATCCTATTCCACTTCTAATTTCCTGTGGTCTGTTCCCCAATGTGGTATAAAATGGACAGACTGTACCGCCAGCACTGAGAGGTCCATACCAGGGTCGTTTCTTGGGGATATGAGCTGCTCCCTCGCTCCTGGTTATAATTAGCTCCCAAGAACATGTCTCTGTGTCTTCATTCTCAGGGCTGACACTCCCTGCTCCAGCTCAAGATGAAGTGCCACTAGTGCTGATTCTGAGCAGAAATTGGAGGAACTCAAGTGGTCTAACCGTTTCAAATCTATGCTCCCCATTAGTCTCCTTGACAACAAATGTTCCCAAGTCCAATGCTGCTTCTTGCGTGCATGGACTCAACCTGGCACGCTCCAATCTTCTGCCCACGTTTGCAGCAATTATCTGTTGTCCGTGTTCCAGAAGTGGTTTCTTCACATTTGATATCTGCGCAACCCAGGCCTGTGCCCTGACCTGGAATCAAACTGCAACCTCCTGATTCACAGGAGGATACTCAACCATTTACCCACATCAGCCAGGCACCTTTTAGTTTTTTGAGGTGCCTTTTTAGTTAGGAGCGTGCCTAAATATTGTCAAATTAACATTGATTGAATAAGAGAAAGAAATGGACTTTCTTTGCAATACAATATTAGCACCCTCAACAAAATTTTCTTGAATCTGAGCTTTCATTTTAAGACTACATATGCTTAATTAAAATTAATAAAATCTTGTTCATGTCATTGATTTTTTATGTGAAAATTAACCAAAGGTACAATGGAGTATTAAGTTTCATATTGTCACCTAAATTCTGTCTTTACCTATTGAGTATGTGGAATTCATATCCCAACTTGCATTTCTGAATATGATTTTGATATTAATTTACCTTTTGCTAAGTATAAATTCCTTGAAGATGGGCACCATTTTTATTTGTATCTTCTTCACAGAAATTGTTCATGAGATCCACTGTGTAGTATATATTTCAACAATGTTTTTGAACAAATGAATAAAAATATTATGTACAAAATTCTTCAAAATAGTTTATTCTGTGGGAACAATTCAACTCTGAAAAATGAATCTTTAAGAGAGCAATTACCTTACTGTGCTAATTTGTTTCTCAGACCATTGAAAAAAAAAGTGTTAAAATAAAATCAATTATAAAATCTGCTTCAATTGGGAAGTGTTCAGGAAGTAGACTATTTCAATATGATTTTCAAAGAGCAAATAGAAAATTACTTCTTTTTTTGTCACTGTGTTCTTTTTGCCTCGTTTCTCCCACATATATGACATTATCAGGGAAGAATGTTCTTTTGAAATTATTAGGAGATTGTCTGACATCTAGTGGGCACTCACTAAATGCTTGTTGAATGATGTTATGAAAATACAAGAGAGAAAGAAATGAGGGCAATGTCAACAAAGTATGTAAGGCATGTTAAAATGCCCAAGACTGTAGCTGAGACAGGGAGAAGGGGCTGGATCTGGGATATTTCTTGGAAACACTCTTTGAGATCATTCTCCTAGATGCTAACACTAATCTCCTGAAGTTTTAAAACTAACAGGGGATTCAGAATAAGGCATGCTAATCCAAATACCCACATGCATATTAAAAATAAGATAAATTAATAAAAGAAACATGTTTAGGATTAAGTGGGTAAAATAACTTAATTATAAATTATAATATATCCAGGCAACTTGATATAATAGAGAAAATGTGAGTTGTGATCTGAATAGATTATAATTTGTATTTCACAGACTGTTATTGGATTAGCAATTCTATGTTTACTTAAAGGTTTAAAATCAAGAATACTCATGCTACACAATGAATCAGTGAAAGAATAGGAGAATAACAAAACATTTTATCTAGAACAATAGATGAGGTCAAATGTAACTAGTTTAATAAATTCATGTCTGTGCATTTTTATTATTTACAATTGATTTTTTAATGAAAGTTAGTGAGCATTCTATCACTCTTTCTTGGAATTTATTTATTTTTTATTTTTTAAAGTATGTTTTTATTAATTTCAGAGAGAATAAGGGAGACGGAGAGAGAGATAGATACATCAATTATGAGAGAGAATCATTGATCTGCTGCCTCCTGAACACCCCCTACTGGGGATTGAGCCCACAACCTGGGCATGTTCCCTGACTGGGAATCAAACCGGTGACTCTTGGTTCCTGGGTCAAAGCTCAACTGCTGAGCCACCCCTGGTTGGGCTCTTTTATGGATTTTTATATGCCAACATTATTCAAATTTAAAGCCTTTATAGGAGATAATCCTATGCATACACGCAATGTGTCTTCATTGCTCAAAGGCACTGCTTATCCATTTATTTTTGGCCTGAAACCATATCCTATATAATAAAGAGCTAATATACAAATGGTTGTCACACCCTCAAGCCCTTACACTGTAATGGCTCGGACACTCAACACTGGGGAGAGAGAAAAGGGGTCCAGCCAGGCACAAATGAGCTCACGAGAGAGGAATGGTATCCAGCCAGGCTGCGGTACAGGAGAGAGACAAGCCACACGCCCCTTGGTCTGGGCACCTGTGGCTGCAGCCCAGGTGAAGACAGCCCAGGCCCTGGGTGCCTGCAACTGGCTGGAGAAGGGAATCCTGGGTCCTGGGTGTGGGGCAAGGTAGAGGTGGTTAGGGGCAATCAGGCCAGCAGGGGAGCAGTTAGGGGCAATCAGGCAGGCATGCAGAGTGGTTAGGGGTGATGAGGCAGGCAGGCAGGAGAGCGGTTAGGAGCCAGCAGTCTCAGATTGCGAGAGGCAGTCAGACATCCCCCAAAGGGTCCTGGATTGGAGAGGGTGCAGACTGGGCTGAGGGACCCCCTCCCCCATGCACAAATTTCCTGCACCAGGCCTCTAGTACAGATATAAACATGATTAAGAAAGTGGCTCTACCTGGGAGGAGACATATTTCGTTCAGTCATTGGTGGGTTTACTGAGTGTGCAAGCTGCAAAGCACAATTTTTCTGGACACCTATGTACCCCTGAAAGAATCTGACCTCCTCGTGATGTGGCCCAATGCCACAGAGGCAGGTGGAATCAGGGCCTTAAGCATGAATATAAGAATCAGTTTTCATGTGGACTTTGTCTTCCTTCAGAGAAAATTCATGTACTATAGAGTTAGAGCAGAGTATGTACTTCTAAAGTTGCCATAATCAACTAAGTTTTAGTTATTAATTGAAATTCATTATCCTACCTAATAAAAGAGTAATATGCAAATTGATCCTAACTCTACTACACCGACAAGCCACTCCCACAAGCCACGCCCACAAGCCAATCAGAGTGAGCATGCAAATTAACCCAACCAAGATGGCTACAGTCATGGAGAAAGTAGGATGGAGTCTTGGGTTTCCAAGGCGATAGAAGAAGCCAAGCTTTCCGCCTGCCCTGGCCAGCCTAAGACTCCACTCAAGGCTACAAAGTTTCAATTATAGAAGGTAAACAAATCCAAACAGAAATGGCTGCTGGCCACAGAGCAAGCAGGAGGCTTGGCTCCGCTCCAGGCTACAATGTTTCAATTGTAGAAGGTAAGTAAATTCCAGATACCAGGGCCTCCGCTTGGGTTGCCAGGGGCGTGGCTGGCCTGCAAACCACCACAGGCCCCTCGCTCAGGCCACCCCACGCCCCAAGGGAACCCCCACCCTGATCTGGGACACCCTTCAGGGCAAACCAGCTGGCCCCCACCCATGCACCAGGCCTCTATCCTATCTAATAAAAGAGTAATATGCAGATTGACCATCACTCCAACACACAATATTGCTGCCCCCATGTGGTCAAAGATCCTGCCCCCATGTGGACACAAGATGGCCACCACAAGATGGCCAGCAGGAGAGGGCAGTTGGGAGGGACCAGGCCTGCAAGGGAGGGCAGTTGGAGGTGATCAACCCTGCAGGGGAGGACAGTTAGGGATGACCAGGCCGGCAGAGGAGGGAAGTTGGGAGCAAACAGGCTGGCAGGGGAACAGTTAGACATCAATCAGGCTGGCATGGGAGTGGTTAGGGGGTGATCAGGCTGACAGGCAAAAGTGGTTAGGGGCAATCCGGAAGGCAGGCAGGCAAGCAGTTGGGAGCCAGCAGTCCTGGATTGTGAGAAGGATGTCTGACTGCCCGTTTAGGCCCGATCCCACTGGTGGGATCGGGCCTAAATGGGCAGTTGGACATCCCTCGAGGGGTCCCAGATTGGAGAGGGTGCAGGCTGGGCTGGGACACCCCCCCCGCCCCCGTGCATGAATTTTGTGCACCATGCCTCTAGTCTATATAATAAAAGCATAGTATGCTAATTAGACTGGACAGCCAAAAGACCTTCTGGAAGTCATTCTCAACATCCTTCCGGATGAAGCCGCCATGGCGGGGGCTGAGGCAGAGGCGGTTAGGGGTGATCAGGCAGAGGCGGTTAGGGGTGATCAGGCAGAGTGGTTAGGGACAATCAGGCAGGCAGGCAGAGTGGTTAGGGGAAATCAGGCAGGCAGGCAAGTGAGTGATTAGGAGCCAGCAGTCCCGGATTAGGAGAGGGATGTCCAACTGCCCGTTTAGGCCCGATTCCAGTGGTGGGATCGGGCCTAAACTGGCAGTTGGATATCCCCTGAGGGGTCCTGGATTGCGAGAGGGTGCAGGCCAGACAGAGAGACCCCCCTCCGTGCATGAATTTCGTGCACCTAGCCTCTAATTTGATCATAAAATTTTGAATTATAAAGCAATCTATACTAATAAAAGGGTAATATGCTAATTAGACCAGATAGACTGGATGTCTTCCAGACATCATTCCGGACATCTTTCCTGACAAAGCTGGGGCTTGGGTGAAGCCACCCAGGGTCCCAGGTGCCTGCCTGGGCGAAGCTGCCCGGGTTCCTGGGTGCCTGTGGCGGGCCAGAGGGAGGGAAGCACGGGTCCTGGTGGCCTGTGGCTGGTTGGAAGAGGGAAGCCTGGGTTCCAGGTGCAGGGGCTGAGGCAGAGGTGGTTAGGGGCAATCAGGCAGGCAGGCAGAGTGGTTAGGGGCAATTAGGCAGGCAGGCAGGTGAGCAGTTATGAGCTAATGGTCCCTAATTGTGAGAGTGATGACCAACTGCCAGCAGTCGGACATCCCCCGAGGGGCCCCGGATTGCAAGAGGATTCAGGCTGGGCTGAAGGAACCCCCCCCCCCATGCACAAATTTCATGCACTGTGCCTCTAGTATTATGTAACTACATGAAAATATTAGAGAGTCACCTGATTATTCCGAATTAAAGAAATCAAATGAAAAAACACATGGGTTAGATGCCCCCCATCAAGGGAAATACCAAAGGCTAATTTGTTTTTCTATTTCAATATAAGGTAGTATAAAGCCTTCTATAAAGCAGAATTTATTCAGTAATGTAATACATACTGATTCTTTCCCCACTTTAATTATTTTTAGACTTAGTTCAAGTTACATAATAATTAGCATTGGCATGTATTAATAGCATTTTGTTTCTAGCCTATCTAACCATCTGAATATATAGGCTTAAGAATGATATGTAATTTGGAGTCAATGAGTCCAGGGACAACATTTTACAAAGTCAGCTCTGTTTTACATAGTAGTCCACCTATCGTTTCTGACTTAAGCTGGCTAGTTAAAAAGATCCATAAATCTGTCATAATAGTTTATACTCCTGACCAACCATGTGTATATTTACATTAATAAAATGAGGGAGATGGATCTTCATTCATTCAGCAAAAATATATTGCCCAGTTCTGGGAACCAGGCCCTTGGTTAGCTGCGCCCTCCTCTCAAGGAGATCACTGTGGAGTGTGACAATTTAAAATTTGTCCTGGAAACTCACAGAGGCTTCAAAAGCAAGACACTCCACCATCTCAACTTGGGGGAGAAGTTAAGTGTTATGAGTGGATAAATGTGGAAAGATTTTTCACACTGCAGGGGTGACATTTGAAAAGGAAGGAGGCAAGAAACAAAGATTATTATTTCATCAAAGATTTTCACTCAGGGGGTAGGTAGCATGTTGATCTTTGCTGAATGTCTTGCATGATTAAACTTACCTGATCCAAAATATACCATTTGTTCATCCTCCACATTCTTTTCCAGAATTTCTCTACCAGCCACTCGTTCATTCAAAACAGACTATAAGAGACAAGTTCACGTACACTCTTCTTTCTCATTCACCACCAATAGACATAGCTCTCACAGGGATCCTCTCTTCTCCATATCTACTTCTATTAGGAGATGGTGTGGCATGTGGGTGACACATGCTGAGTATGGAGTCAGATATCCAGGGGCTAGAATGCCAAGCTCACCTTCTACTGGCTCTAGGACATTTCACAGATTATCATTGACCCAGACTCAATCTAGGTTGCATGGGCCCTACTGTGATGGTAATTATAGTGTCCACTTGTCTAGGCTATGGTGCCCAGCTGCTTGCTCAAATACCAGTCTAGATGTTGCTGCAAAGTGGGTTTTTTTTTGGTCTAAATGTGTTTAAAATTTACAATCAGTAGAGTTTGAGTAAAGTAGACTATCCTCTCTCATGTGAAGGCCAAACAGCTAAAGGCTTTAAGATGAGAAACTGAACCTGGGTGGTTCAGTGGTTGAGCTCTGACCTATGAACCAGGAGGTCATGGTTCGATTCCCTATCAGGGCACATGCCCAGGTTGTGGGCTCGATCCTCCAGTGTGGATGGGGCAGTGGATGGGGCATGCAGGAGGCAGCCAATCAATGATTCTTTCTCATTATTGATGTTTCTATCTCTCTCTTCCTTTCCCTTACTCTCTGAAATCTCTCTCTCTCTCTCTCTCTCTCTCTCTCTCTCTCTCTCTAATATATTTATATATATATATATATATATATATATATATTTCCTGAAAGAGAAGGAATTCTTCCAGAAGACTAATGTAGAAATTCTGCCTGTGTTTCTTGCCTGCCAACTACCCTACAGATTTCATACTTCCTAGCCCCCACAATCATGGGAGCCAATTCCTTAAAACCTCTTTCTCTCTCTTTCTGAAGCACTAAATAAATTTAGATAATGTTCTTGTTTTTATGTTCTATAGACTGGATAGATGTAATATGCTAGGAAGAGGTTCCCCAGCCGGCAGTGTCTTTCTCTGCCAATGAGCCCTCTACCCAGCTTCTGGAATGATCTTCCAATGGAATAAAGCCCTAATAATAATAAAAGCAAAAACATTGATAACTGAAATTTGACTAGAATTAGGTACTATGTTTACTACCTAATTTTTCTTATTTTACTTAAACTTGACAAACCCATCAAAGATATTTTTATTTATCCCCATATTTCAAATATGAAAATCAAGCCTTACAGAGCTCAAGTAATTTGTCCAAGGTGAAACAGTCAGTGCTGTAGAAGCTGAATTCAAGCCAAGTTCTTCCATCACAAGGTTAACATTTAAAAGATTTTCTCCAGCTAAGGCACCTGGCTCACATCCTCCACCTCCCTTTTCCTCAGTAACGCTTTGCTCATTCTGCCTGAAAAATCCATGCACTTTAAGATTGTTTGTATCTTTTCCCTATTTCCTACCTGGTACATCTGGCAAACTGTTCAAACACTGTAGGATCCTGTAAAAGCAGCTTTCTCTGGGAAAGCTCCCCTGCCAACCAGTCGACCTGAAGACAGCGTGGGTCCTGCTCCTCTGTGTCAGGGAAGTAACACACACACACTCACACACACACTCACACACTCACACACTCACACACACATTCACACACTCACACACACACTCACACACACTCACACACACACCCTCTCACACACACACTCACACACACACACACACACTCACACACACACACACCCTCACACACTCTCACACCCTCACACACACTCTCACACACACACTCACACACACACTCTCACACACACACACTCACACACTCTCACACACTCACACACACACACTCTCACACACACACACACACTCACACACACACACACACACACACTCACTCTCACACACACACTCTCACACACACACACTCACACACTCTCTCACACACTCTCACACACTCACACACACACACACACACTCACACGCAAACTCTCACGCACACACACACACTCACACACACACACGCACACGCACACACACGCACATACACTCTCACACATACACTCACATACCCACACTCACACACACACACACACTCACATACACACTCACACACACACTCACACAGACACACTCTCTCTCTCTCACACACACACACACACACACACACTCACCTCTATTGTAGCAGTTGTTATACTCTGCCTTGACTATTTAGCCTGCTTCTTAGGAATCTATCTAATCTAATAATAGACAAATATGCAAATTGACCGCACCTTCGCTACACCTAAGCCACGCCCACCAGCCAAGCCACGCCCGCCAACCAATCAGGACGAGTATGCAAACTACCCCAACAAAGATGGTGGCTAATTTGCATATCAAGACAGCGTTGAAAGAAGCCAAGAGCTGCAGAAGGGAGTAAAGCTTCGAAGAAGCAAGCAAGCCAGGGGGGCGGGGGAGGCAGAGAAGGGAGGAGCGAAGTCAGGGCCGGGGCGAAGGGAAAAGCAGTCGGGCTGGAGGAGAAGGCGGGGAGGGCGACAAGGGCGGAGGGGAGGCGGGGTAGAGTGCAGCAGGAAATCCTATTGCAGGATTTTTCCTGCAACGGGAACACTAGTGATATATAAAGTCAAAACAAGGACATGCCCTATTTTTCTTTCTATTCAGTTATCTAGCGGAATATCTGACACATGGAATGAATATTTGAGAAATGAATGCATGAATGAAGTGAGTTTGAGTATAAAAACTTTTTTAAAAGTCTGTTTTAAAAATGCCAGCAATGTAGTGATTAATAAAATATTAATTGATTTTTAGCATATCAACTAAGAGTGTTGATAATAAGAACTAGATTAAAGTGAGATAAAATATATGTTCTTGATTAAATTATATATTTTTTGAATTTACAGATTTTGATAAATAAAAAGAGAAAGAAGCTAACTCATGACTTAAATTGATTAGACATTCTAGAACTTTTGAAATCCACAATATAATTATACAAATTTCTACATAGCTTTATATCTCTGACCCAAGGGTCAAAAAGAGAGAAAAATAAAACTTTCTAACTTCAGGCAAAACTAAGCATACCACTAATTGCTAGAAGTCATTTATATTATATAAGCATAAAATTCTGCTACTAATGAACTACTTTATGTATGCCTAATTATTCCAAAAACATGTAAATGGCTTTATGCAAATTCAAGGACTCGTAAGAAGTTATAAAAGAAAGTATGAAACACAAGTTATCAAACAGAACATCAGACTATAAAGTCTGATGATTTTGCTTATTTCTTCATGTGATACAAATTAAAACAATATTATATGTGAAAAACAGGATTTCTTTTTTATTATGAATGTGCATAGTAATTTGAGATTCTGCAGACAAATAAATTTAACTTTCCTTTTAACTCCAATTCATTAGTCAAAGCACAAGTCCATAGAACAGCTAACAATAAAAGCAAGTTCTATGGGGCATTATCAATAATATGCTTTTTAAAAAAGTTTTAATTTTGAAAATCCCAGATTTAGTCTCTGACCTTTTTTTAGTATTTCTGGGCTTAAAGACACACTATATCCTTAATATACCCCTGTTTTTAAATAGGTAATGTGAGGATGAGAATAATTTATTTTTTTTCAAATCTCACAGAGCTGACAGGAATGTCAAATATATTAATCCCTATGAAAGTGTTTTAAAAATAATAAAACATTACATTTATATTGTTAATTCTATGGTTTTTTTTGACAAAAATGGGAGATTACTTCAGAACACAAAGTGAAGAATAAGAATGGAAAAAAAAATCATGAAAAAAGAACATTTAATGAATGTTTGATGTTTCTGGGAAATGTGGCTTGCTTTTTTTTTTAACTCTGGTTTAGAAGTTCATACTATGCTAGATTTTTAGAACAGTAGTGTGAAATACATGCTTGGAGGAAAGACTTTTTGGAAGGAGAACAAGTTATACATTCCTCAGATTGGCTGCTTCAATCCAAATATCGATAACTCTGCAGAACACTGAGGCTGAAGCAGTACATTTTAAAGGAGTCCCGATCAAGTAACAAGACTCAAAGTGTGCAAACCATTTGTGTTGGAGAAAGACAAGGTCTCAATGGAGTCTTCCTGTCAACTTCAGAGACAAGAGGTGGCATTGAGTTAGGTTGTCTCAGATGATTCTTGAATAGAGCTGAAGAGGGAATCTTTCATTCTGGCTCTTAAAGCAGAGACTTGCTTATTTTTTTAAAAAATACATATATACATATACATATATACATATACATATATACATACATATATATTTAGTTTGTTTGTTTGTTAATCCTCAGTCAAGAATATTTTCCATTGATTTTTTTTTAAGAGAGAGTGGAAGGGAGAGGGAGAGATAAAGAGAAACATCGATGTGAGAGAGACACATTGATTGGTTGTCTCCTGCACACACCCCAACCAGGGCCAGGAAACCTGCAACCAAGGTATGTGCCTTTGACTGGAATCTAACCTGGGACCCTTCAGTCCATGGGCCTACACTCTATCCACTGAGCCAAACTGGCTAGGGCTAGAATATATTTTGATTTCACAGAAGAAGGGAGAGGGAGAAGAAGAGAGGGGCCAGAGAAGCAGAGAGAGAGAGAGAGAGAGAGAGAGAGAGAGAGAGAGAGAGAGAGAGAGAGAGAGAGAAGCATCAATGATGAGAGAATCATTGATTGGCTGCCTTCTGCACATCCCACATAGGGGATTGAACTTGCAATCTGAGCATATGCCCTTGACAGGAAACAAACCCGGGACCCTTCAGTCCACAGTCTGACCCTCTATCCACAAAGCCAGACCAACTAGGGCAAACTCCCTCTGATTCCAATGTCTTTGTAATAAGCACTAGTACTTGCCTAATAAGAAAGGTATTCTTATAAATGAACTTATGTTAAGAGAGGCACTATATGACAATGAGGTATTATCAAAAGGAAAGCCAGTTTCTCTTAATGTTTATGGCTAAGAATTCTGGCATTACATAAATTTTGAAACACTATACATTGCTCGTATATAGTTATATCTATTTAATATACATAACATTACATTGTATCATTATTAAAAAATGTCCCTATATAAAAAATTAGGTTATTTTTATTACTAATTTAAAAACAAATCACATTTAAGAATTTTATAATAGTGTGGTGATTGAGGGGATAGAGAGGTTGGAAGGTATGAAGGAGGGTATCCTCTCTAATAAAAGAGTAATATGCAAATTAACCATCACTCCACTACATAAGCCACTCCCACCAGCCAAGCCAAGCCCACCAGCCAATCAGGGCAAGCATGCAAATTAACCCCAACCAAGATGGCTACCAGAAGAGAGACTTGGGTTTCCCCAGCAACAGAGGAAGCCAAGCTTTCCACACACTCTGGCTGGCCCAGGCCTCCACTCAAGGATACAAAGTTTCAATTATAGAAGGTAAACAACTCCAAAGGCAGCCACAGATCAAGCAAGAGGCTTGGCTCCACTCCAGGCTACAAAGTTTCAATTGTAGAAGGTAAATAAATTCCAGATACCAGGGCCTCTGCTTGGGTCTCCAGGGGCGTGGCTGGCCTGCAAACCACCACAGGCCCCTCGCCCAGGCCTCTCCACACCCCAAGGGAACCCCCACCCTGATCCAGGACACCCTTCAGGGCAAACCAGCTGGTCCCCACCTGTGCACCAGGCCTCTATCCTATCTAATAAAAGAGTAATATGCAGATTGACCATCACTCCAACATACAAGATCAAGATAGCTGCCCCTATGTGGTCAAAGACCCTGCCCCCATGTGGACACAAGATGGCCACCACAAGATGGCCAGCAGGGAAGGGCAGTTGATAGGGACCAGGCCTGCAAGGGAGGGCAGTTGGAGGTGATCCACCCTGCAGAGGAGGGCAGTTAGGGGTGACCAGGCCAGCAGAGGAGGGAAAGTTGGGGGCAAACAGGCTGGCAGGGGAGCAGTTAGACATCAATCAGGCTGGCATGGGAGTGGTTAGGGGGTGATCAGACTGGCAGGCAGAAGCAGTTAGGGGCAATCGGGAAGGCAGGCAGGCGAGCAGTTGGGAGCCAGCAGTCCTGGATTGTCAAAGGGATGTTCAGTGGGATTGGGCCTAAACAGGCAGTCAGACATCCCTCGAGGGGTCCCAGATTGGAGAGGGTGCAGGCTGGGCTGAGGGACATCCCCCCCGCCCCCGTGCACGAATTTCGTGCACCGGGCCTCTAGTAGGGAGATAAATGGTGATAGATGGAGACTTACTTGGGGTGGCAAACACATTATAAGGTGTAATGATAGTGTGTTGTAAAATTGTGCACTGTATAATTTTGTTAACCAATGTCACCCTAATAAATTCAATGAAAAATTTTTAATTTTATAATATTTATTTTGCCAAAAGTCTCAGGAGTTTAATGGTTATAAAGTGATACATAAACAGATATAGGATTTAAATAAAATTCAAAATAAGGCTAAGCTCTTAATTGTATTGTAGAGGCTCAGATGTACACATTATGTTAATAGAAATAAATATTAAAAGCCGAAACCGGTTTGGCTCAGTGAATAGAGTGTCAGTCTGCGGACTGAGGGGTCCCAGGTTCGAATCCGGTCAAGTGCATGTACATTGGTTGCGGGCACATCCCCATTGGGGATTGTGCAGAAGGCAGCTGGTCGATGTTTCTCTCTCATCGATGTTTCTGGCTCTCTATCCCTCTCCCTTCCTCTCTGTAAAAGATCAATAAAATATATATATTTTTAAAAAATAGTAATAAATATTAAGAAGAGAAGATTATGTGATGATAAAGAAGAAAAAGGGGATGAGGAAGAAAGTGAACTCCAGTCTTCAGGACTAGGCTGAGACTTCTCTTCCCTGATCTTTTACACATTGGCACATGCTACTATATACCCACTAGCACATGTTTCACTGCACTGTATTTGCTTATTTTATTGCCTATTTTCTCCATTGCAGTGTTAGCTGTAAGAAGTAAAGGTTCTTGTCTTGATGGCCCAGGTTGCATGCTCATTATGCAACACATGGTCTGACATACTGGAAGTAATCAATCAAGACTTTAAAATTAATTACTGAGGAAGAATGAGCAACCAAGCAAAAGTGGCGTGGGTAGGAATAAGAGAAAAAGAAAATATTAAGATGGTTGATATTATCTATGATAATAAAAGCATAATATGTTAATTGGACCGACGTCCTTCTGTACGTCCCTCTGTATGACCTTCCAGACAAAGCCGGGGCTGCGAGGGAAGCCTGTGTCTCAGATGCCGGAGGGAAGCTGGTGCCGGCAGCTGGAGGAAGGAAGGCCTATTCTTGCATGATTTTCTTGCATCAGGCCTCTAGTTTTTAAATAAAATTACTGATTAATAATGTGAACTTTTCTTTTTCTACTGGGGCCCAGTACATAAATTTGTGCACCTTGAAAGGAACTGTGGGCTGTGAGACTGCAGTAGGCACAGGAGCAGGTCTCAGCCCATCCTCTGCGCCCCTACCTGACCCCTCCCAATGCGACCCCTGGTCCCCTGTCTGCCGGCAGCTCCGCTCCCTCCACTGCCACTTCCACACGCTGACAGCACCAGCCCCGCTCGCATCTGCTGACGACGGGGAGTGATTGGGGCTGGGGCCAGCAGTGGGTGAGAGTGGGACTGGTGCCGTCAGCAGCTGCTGCCCTGATCGCCCCTCAGAAGCAGGGGGAGGTGGAGAAGCCCTCAGGGGCAATCAGGGCCGGCAGCTGCTGCTCACACCCACTGATGGCGCCGAGTGATAGGGACCAGCGCCGGGCACCAGCAGCAGGTACAAGCAGCAGCTCCAGTTCTGGCTGCAGGTGCGAGCGTTGGGTGGGACCGTGGCACACAGGAGCAAAGAATTTTCAGTAACCACCAGAGGTTCTCCCCCATGACAGCTACTGGCTCCCCACCTTGGTCTGGTGCCCCGCCTTGGTCTGGCACCCATTCTCACCTGTTCTACCATCCTGCCATTGCCAATGCCCACCATGTTCCACACACACACCCTGGTGGTCAGCAGATGTCATAGTGACTGGTTGTTTGGTTGTTCTGGTTGTTCCACCATTTGGTCTATTTGCATATTAGCCTTTTATTATGTAGGATTGGGTGTTTAATCTAAAGCAGTGTTTTTGTTTGGTATAGGTATAGGTATTTGAGAGGTCTGTAAAAATATTCAGGGGTGTTTAATAAAGTTTTTCAAAATCAAATTGACATAGCAGAAAGTAAAGGAAGATCTAATATCTTTAAATGTATACCATGTAGAAAATATAATTCATTATTTTAGTGATATAGATGTCCCTACAGCTACAATTATGTCATTATTTTTAGAAGTTGAAACACAAAATACTTTTTTAAAATATATTTTTATTGATTTCAGAGAGGAAGGGAGAAAGAGATAGAACCATCCTATCTAATAAAAGAGTAATATGCAAATTGACTGTCACACCAAGACACAAGATGGCCACCCCTATGTGGTCAAAGATGGCTGCCCCCATGTGGACACAAAATGGCCACCACAAGATGACTGGAGGGGAGGGAAGTTGTGGGAAGTTACGGGTGACCAGGCCAGCAAGGGAGGGCAGTTGGGGGGAACAGAACTGAAGGAGAGGGCAGTTGGGAGGGGACCAGGCCTGCAGTGGAGGGCAGTTGGGGGGGACCCAGGCCTGCAGGGAGGGCAGTTGGGGGGGGACCAGGCCTGCAGGGGAGGGGAGTTAGGGGTGACCGGGCTGGCAGAGGAGGACAGTTGGGGGTGACCAGGCCAGCAGGGTAGGGCAGTTAGGGGTGACCGGACCAGCAGGGGAGTGCTTTGTGGGGGGGGGGGGGAAGGCCTGCAGGGGAAGACAGTTGGGGGGAACCTAGGCCTGCAGGGGAAGACAGTTGGGGGGGACCCAGGCCTGCAGGGGAGGGAAGTTGGAGGGACCAGGCCTGCAGGGGAGGGCAGTTGGGGGGGGAACAGGCCTGCAGGGGAGGGCAGTTGGGGGTGATCAGGCAAGCAGGGAGGGCAGTTAGGGGTGACCAGGCCAGCAGAGGAAGGCAGTTGGGGGAGACCAGATCAGCAGGGGAGGGCATTTGCGGGAGAACAGACTGCAGGGAAAGGCAGTTGGTGGGGGGCAGACCTGCAGGGGAGAGCAGTTAGGGGCAATCAGGCCGGCTGGGGAGCAGTTAGGCATCTATCAGGCTGGCAGTGGAGCGGTTAGGGGAAATCAGGCAGAGGCAGGCGAGCGGTTGGGAGCCAGCAGTCCTGGATTGTGAGTGGGATGTCCATCAGCCTGTTTAGGCCCGACCCCAGTGGGATCGGGCCTAAACAGGCAGCCGGACATCCCTCAAGGGGTCCCAGATTGGAGAGGGTGCCGACTGGGCTGAGGGACAGCCCCCCCCCCCCCCCGGGCCTCTAGTCAATAATAAGAGAGAATCATTGATGGGCTGTCTCCTGCACACCCACCTCTAGGGATTGAGCCCACAGCACAGGCATGTACCCTGAGGGGAATGGAACCATAACTTCCTACTTCATAGGTTGACACTCAACCACTGAGCCACACCAGTTAGGCATTATTCAGCTCTCCAGATAAGAAATAAGAGAGCAAGTACCAAGACAACAAGAGGATCAATGAACTACTAATAGAAAAACACACACCAAATGAGCACACTTAAGAGTAATGAGTGGTGAGTGGAAGTCACTGAATGTGATAGATTGTTATGTAAGGGCAAAAAATATTTGTGCCAAATGTTAAAATAAATGAAGTACCATAAATTCTCCATGAGAACCTATTAAGAAATGCAAAGCAAATATTTTACTTTTTCAGTTAGAAAAAGTTTGTTGATTATGGTGGTGAGAAACATTGAAGCAAGAGAAACTTTCAATTAGTCATGAATTGCCTGAGAGGTTTTGCTTGATTGGGACAATGGATTTGTTTCACTTTAGGTCTGTACTGTTAGGTAATGGGAAATTACTGCTTGAGATATGTACTCTGTGCCAATTCCAATACACCAAGAGCAGAGTGGTTGTAAATTTCAGAAAAAAATCTATTCTGGGGCACCATGGGAAAAGTTACAATAAGGCTGATGAAGGTTAAACAGACCATATCTTTTAGATGATGCTACAAATCTATAGCAAGTTCAAGCCAATAAAAACAAGTTATGTCTCTGATTGAAAAGGAATGAAAAAAGCCTGTTTAGGATTATTGCAAAGGATAAAATCTTTTTAAAAAGTGATTAAATCCGTGACCTAATGAGAACTTATTTTCTTGGCACTTACTGTATCTGAATGTGTTTTATTCTGTGTGTGTTCTTTTATGCTTACGTTTAACTACATGTAACTGTGTTTTATTTTTGTTTTATTTTTATAAATATATTTTTTATTGATTTTTACAGCGAGGAAGGGAGAGAGATAGAGAGCTAGAAACACCGATGAGAGAGAAACATCGACCAGCTGCCTCCTGCACAACCCCTACTGGGGATGTGCCGCAACCAAGGTACATGCCCTTGACCGGAATCGAACCTGGGACCTTCCAGTCCTCAGGCTGACGCTCCATCCACTGAGCCAAACCGGTTTCGGCTGTGTTTTATTTTTTAATAAAGTTCTTAAAACTATCTGAGCAGCCCATCTGGTGTAGTTCAGTGGTTGAGTGTTGACCCAGGAACCAATAGATCAAAGGTTCAATTCCTGGTCAGAACACATGTCCAGGTTGCAGGATGGATCCCCAGTAGGAGGCAGCCAATTGATAATGTTTCTCATCTCATCAATATTTATATCTCTCTATTCCTCTCCCTTCCTCTATCTCTAAAAATCAACAAAACATTTTAAAAAACACTATCTGAGTATTGGTCATTGTCATCTCTTCTGTCCCCAACCACATTCATCATGGGGGTGAATGTTCGGACTGTGAGAGCTTTCTGATTTCTTCTGTCTCATTGACCTATGTTTTTCTGATTTACCTATTAAAGTATATTGGGGGCATTTTATACCGAAAGGGCCATACTATAATTAAAAATAAAAATCTAAATTCACAGTGATTTATGATGAAAAGCAGCTTATGTTTTGTTGTTTAATATAGTCAGTGGGCTTCTGTGACTATTTTATGCATCACAGCATTCTGTCTAATCCGTGTGTGGTAAAATCCATATTGAATGAACCTAGAATATGACGTATATTTTTAATGATCCTGGTCTTTTTTCTTGATTTTCTCTTATAATGAAACAATCAAATGATTGCCCTCTAATTTGTCATTACACATTAATCCTATTTCAGTACATAATCAACAAAATCTTCTATTTATGTAAATACAAATATATGAGGTAGTCATCAACTAATTTTTCTGCAGTGAATCTAAGTGAAGATTCTATTACAGAATTTCCAACTACCTTTAACTCATCCTGAGCATTTAAATTTGTTTCTCAACTTTAAATATATTCCTTTACTCTCCAACCAAAATGAGGTAAATGTCAGACTTTGGATTCAATTTAAATTTACACCAAGCTCTTTCATCTCAAATGCACACTTCTCATCGGTGGCTGCTTATCATTGAGATGACTGAAAGCAATTGCTTTAAGTGCCTAACTCAATATATCTACATCCATCTGTAGAACTTCGGTGCCACACTCATATATATCACCTTGCTCCCTGCCTCTGCGATTTTCTCTATGGAGAATATAAGTCTCATAAGACATACTCTTGGCATTTGTCTTGAGTTACTGTATTAACCTAACCCTGCTGCCTTCCCTCACAAGATTGAATAAAGAAATTATAGTCAAGTGTCAAAAAATGAAGAGTTGGGAAAAGAGTAATGACATTCTGAGTATTTGTTATACAAATGAAAGCTAATACACACTTCTGAAGAAAAGATGTCTGAGCAGACTTTATTCCCTCAAGTACCAACATGTTTTTCTTGTCCACTAATCAACTTTCTTGGTCAAGTGCAGCTGACCCAAGATAATTTATATGTTTAATTTTTATCTATGAGAATATAAGATGGAGAATGCACAAAATAAGTAATGATCAAAATTCTCGAGGAACAATGAATCAATTTATAGATGTGAAATGTAAATACGAATGTCAACAATAGTTTTCACCTTCACAACATTAAGGAGTGATATTGTCACAGTAGTCTGGCCGCGTTTTTGAAAAGGTAACCATAGCAAATTTAAATATGTCAAATTCCTCCCTAGGCACAGGCATTTCCACCATGTAACACTCTCAGTGGTCTGTGAAATAATCATAGATTCTGGTTCAAAATAGATAGAAGTGAAATGAGTTACTTTTCAAATTGCCTATTTCTTTTCAATACATTCCAGTACTCTGCTATAAAAAGGTTTCCCAAAAAGTCTGTAAAGAGTATACAAAATGTTGTTCTGCTTATAGAATAACATTATTTGCTGTTTTTAATAAGAATTGGATTAGCTTAATATTTTTATGGCAAACCAAATACTAATTAATTTCAAATTTGGAGAGTGCTCTCATAAGTTTCATCCTTGAAAATCATTTGTATACGAGTGACTTAGGTGTAAACAGACGTCACTAAATCTTCCTGTAAATCAGTTCCAAGTAAGGTGGCATTTACTGTGATGTAACATGTTGAACTATTTCCAGACATCATCTACTAGTATTAACACACTATCATTTAGCCATATCCTGGCACGGGTGTCTTAGGGAAAATAACATTTCTTACCCCCAAGGTAAGGGGACCAGGACCCACCTGCAGTGGGACCAGGTGAGGCCTCTGTGGGCTTAGGAGCTGTTCTGCCTTGTGCTCCCAGGAAAGGTCAAGAAACCCCCCCCTTTCTGAGGGAGCACCCCGTCTCCTGTCCTGTGCCCAGCTCCCTGAGTTTGGGAAAGGCCTACGTACAAGTCTTTAGCTGCATTTGGGGTTATGGTGGAGCTGCAAGCGTCCCTGAGTTGAGTGGGGCAGCTTCATTCATAGCAGTGAACTTGCCTCTCGGCTTCTTTCTTCCAACCATACAGCGTTTTCATCAGTAAAATGCAGAGAAGTTATTCTGTCAGCTGTCCTGTCAAGACTCTACTTCTTCCAGACAGTGTCGCTCAGTGGTTGAGCATCCACTTATGTACCAGGAAGTCACGCTTCAGTTCCCAGTCAGGGGAACACCCAATGTGGGGCCTGCAGGAGTCAGCCGATCAATGATTCTCTCTCATCATTGATGTTTCTATCTCTCTCTCCCTCTCTATTCCTCTCAGAAATTCATAAAAACATTGGGGGGGAAAAAAGAATCTGCTTCTTCGCCTTCAGTTACCGTACTTGCAACAGCCCTAAAGGAATGAAGATTTTTGAAACAATATGTTTAGAATCCAGTGGAGACTCCTGGTAGCTCTTCGTCCTGCTGTAATCAGGGACTTGTGCAGCAACCCTGGCCTGTGGAGGGTATGATTGCTGAGGGTTCATGTCATTCAGAAGTGGAAACTTGGGTTATTCCATCAAGTAAGCCATTAAAACCAGAGGAGGTGTTAGCTGCAGACGTGGGGGAATTTGAATGAATAGTAGAGGAGGTAAGGGTAATAATTGGTTACAGTACTGAGGCCAACTATAGGAAGTTCCCCAGCATTCCAAGTCCCCCCTCCCTGAAGAACGGCCCACAGGAACCATGAAAGAGCTGCTCCCTGAACCTTTGGAGCAGTGATTCTCAACCTTTCTAATGCCGTGACCCTTTAATACAGTTCCTCATGTTGTGGTGACCCCCAACCATAAAATTATTTTCGTTGCTACTTCATAACTGTAATTTTGCTACTGTGAACCACAGGTTGAGAACCGCTGCTGTAGAGCCTAAGACCATCGGAAAACACAGATATTTACATTATGATTCATTAACAGTAGCAAAATTACAGTTATGAAGTAGCAACGAAAATAACTTTATGGTTGGGGGGTCACCACAACATGAGGAACTGTATTAAAGGGTCGCAGCATTAGAAAGGTTGAGAACCACTGCTGTAGAGAGAAGAATGCAATATAGACAAGAGAGGACATGAAGATGCACTTCTCAGCTCTCCTGCTGTGGGATCCTAAATGACTGCTGACCCTCTGCCCTCACAACTATGTTTGTGTCATTGCCACACCCGGTTAACGGCCATGACCATGAATGGCAAGGGTACAGGGATCAGTCTATCACAAAGAGAGGCAGGATATCTCTCATGGCAACCTTGGTTGGGGAATCATAGTCCATCTGCATTTTCCAATTGGTCTTACCCAAAGACAGTAAACTTTCTCCTCTATCCATGACAGCAGGTGGTTTTCCAACTTGTGGCCAGGTGCCCATGGACATGAGGTCCTATCCTCCCTCAGAGCCTGAGAAAATAGGGGCACTCCCTTCCTTTGTGACTACATTTCAAAGAGGGGCCTCCTCAGCCCTTAAGACAGGCAGGCCTGGCTTGTAACATTGGCAAAAAAACTTATTTAAAAGATTGACACCTCAAAAGAGCAAAGACATCACAATGCCGTGTTTTCTCAAGTGAATGGTCGAAGAAAAGGGAAGGGAGGGGCCTCTAAGGTTAGGCCATTTGGATTCTGTAAGGGCCAGGATTCATCAGAGACCTAGAGGCAGGAAGTAAAGTGTCTAATGCTTAGGCCACCTTGGTCACCTCCCAGGACCCTTCTCCCCTTCGCTTGTTCCCTTCCCTACCTTCCCCGTCAGCAAATCTCTTGCATGTATTTCTCTCTTCGGAGTCTCTTCTTGTCAGAGGACAAAAACTAACATAACACAATATTACAGGCATCTATTTTATGAATAAACCACCTAGTTCACTTAAGATGTGGTTTGCCATGCAGTACGTGAAAGCATCAGCGAGCTTGCTGGCACATAAATAACTTGCTCAAATAAAAACTCGATCCAGATTGATGCAGTTACTGTTCTGAGCAAGGCATGAGCTTGGTGGAACACAGGGTACCGGATTCCAGTTCCCACGGGTCACCTCTCCTGGATCCTGGCTCAAACATAGGTCAGTTTTGGCTATTGTTATCCTTATTGCCACTACTCCATACTAATATCGTTCTGTGTCAATTGTAGTGGTTTTCTTGTCTTCCAATTTTATTCTCCTTATCTTCTGAATGGAAACATGTGCATATGCATGCACACACACACACACAACACACACACACACACACACACACACACATACAAATGGACTCAGACATCCTCTTTTAAGAACCACAGTGTGGATTCCCTTAATATTTTTGTGGGATTTAAATGAAGGTGATTCTAAAGATAAATATGTTATTTACCATAAAAAGCAGATGTTAGAAAAAATTGGATATGTACTTTATTGATTATATGTTACCATGTGAGTAATATAGGCATGACAAATGATAACTTCTCTCACCATTTGTATCATTTTGCAGATTTTATTTTTAGGAACTTCATTTAACCCACCATGATATTAATGATGACTTATAATAATTGCTAAAATTTTTAGTCAATCATTGGCACGCTTTCAATTATTTGAATATATGGGGCATAAATAATTAATTTTCAGTTCTCATTTTAATATTTTTCATTATCAGCCTGCAGAAGTTCTCCGTCTCCACTCGCGACACACATACACACATACACACACACATGCGGCAGCAGAGCCATTTCTATGATACTTTCTTTTTCCTCTTATTGTATTTTGTAGAGTTAAGGGAATCTTGAAAGAAACTCATATTATTTGGGCCTATAATATGCTTGTAACTGGGCTAGGAATCTCACATATATCATTTAATATTCTCAACACACTGTGTGATTGGCATTACCATCCATGTTTGTAAAGAGATTAAAAATTTAATCTAAGAAGAAAAAACCTCCTTCAGGTTCCTAATGAGAAAATTGTTGAGCCAAGAATGAAGTTCAGGCCTATCTGACTCCAAAGGCCATGCCTTCCCACTCTAGGACTTATCTCCTTTTCCATTATACTATTAAAGTCAACAACCAATGAATGAGTATGAACTTAGCAGTATGTATTACAGTGACATGTTTACATATGTTATTAGCATTAAAATAAACTAATGGTTATTGCTCTATTACTAAGATATATGTTGTATAGTCTTAATGGTTATTGCAATATTAATAAGACATGAAGAGAATTATGTAGTGGCGATTGCCACTTTAAGAAGATGTATGAAGAGGTTTATTGGCTCCAAAAATATATATATATACACACTGAAGGAAAACACTGTCATAATGCATATTCTAAGAGTAGCATTGCTTGAATGGTTATGGATTACAAAAGTAATTTCACTGGAAAGTTTTAATGTCTGTTAAATGTAAAGTTAAAATGACATGCTTAAAGAGATGATATACTTAAATGGTCTCCTTGTCTTCAGACTCTCCCTGCTTTAGTCCATATACTAGAATCCTGTTTCCTCAAAAACAGCTTTGATTGTATTAAATCAGTTTCCCCAGTTTCATTAGTTCCATTTCCTTTAGCACTGACAGGAGAATAAAGATCGAGTTCTGTAATCTGATACAATAAGGTATTCATGACCTGACTCTCATCTAAATTTCTACTTTCCAGCCCTGCATTGTTTCCTTTTTTGAATAAATTTGATTTACTCGCTCTACACAAACCCTAGTTACATATTATCTCTTTACTAAATTGCCCTTTTCTGCCTTATACATAAAAAAGTCCTATCCACTTTTAATCAAATTATACAACTTGTTAACACCTAGTTCCCAGGTTATCTCATCAATATGCATGTGTTAGAAGTATTTCTATATATTATGTGAAGTAGTATTTTTTCAACACACATTTTAAGTGTGTATTATTTAGATATAGGAATACGAATGCCTTTCTTATAATCAATATATGATGGGGCTCTTTGGTTAGGGAACTGATTGTCTAGGGGTTTGGTAGATTCATCCTTTTGGATGGAGAAGTTACTAAGCATGATAACAGGGTTTGAGGAATAGAAGAAGGCTGTTTCATAGGAAGTTTCTAATTGTTTTACTAGCTCATTCTCACATTATGTCTGTTTCACAGACATCAAATTAAATCTTATAAATATTATATTTCTGCATCATTCTATTTACATAAAATCTATATTTCTTAGGGCTAAATGTATGGAAAAATCATCGTTGTCATTATCATCCTATCTAATAAAAGACTAATATGCAAATTGACCATACCTCCACTACACCCACAAGCCATGCCCACCAGCCAATCAGGAGCAAATATGCAAATAAACCCAACCAAGATGTCTGTGGCCACAGAGAGCAGTAGGAAGGTTTGGGTTTCCCCAGCAATGGAGGAAGCCAAGCTTTCCGCTTGCCCTTGCTGACCTAGGCCTCCACTCAAGGCTACAAAATTTCAATGATAGAAGATAAATAAATCCAAAAAGAAATGGCAGCAGCCATGGAGCTGGAAAAAGCAGGAGGCTAGGGTTGCCCCCGACAACGGAGGAAGCCAAGTTTCTGAAGCCCTGGCCTGCCTTGGCCTCCGCTCCAGGCTACAAAGTTTCAATTATAGAAGATACATAAATCCCAACAGAAATGGCTGCTGCCACGAAGCAAGCAGGAGGCTTGGCACCACTCCAGGCTACTCAGTTTCAATGGTAGAAGATAAATAAATCCCAGATACCAGGGCCTCCACTTGCATTGCTGCGGAGCATGGCCGGCCTGCAAACCACCACAGGCCCCTTGCCCAGGCTGCCCCATGTCCCAAGGGAACCCCAACCCTGATTCAGGACACCCTTCAGGGCAAACCAGCTGGCCCCCACCCATGCACCAGGCTTCTATCCTATCTAATAAAAGAGTAATATGCAGATTGACCATAACTCCAACACACAAAATGGCTGCCCCCATGTGGTCAAAGATCCTGCCCCCATGTGAACACAAGATGGCCACCACAAGATGGCCAGCAGGAGAAGGCAGTTGGGAGGGACCAGGACTGCAAAGGAGGGCAGTTGGGGGTGATCAAGCCTGCAGGGGAGGGCAGTTAGGGGTGACCAGGCTGGCAGAGGAGGGAAGTTGGGGGTGACTGGGCCTGCAGGGAAAGGCAGTTGTGGGGGGACCCAGGCCTGCAGTGGAGAGCAGTTGAGGGGGACCAGGCCTGCAGGAGAGGGCAGTTAGGGGTGACCAGGCCTGCAGGGGAGGGCAGTTAGGGGCAAACAGGCTGGCAGGGGAGCAGTTAGGCATCAATCAGGTTGTCAGGGGAGTGGTTATGGGGTTATCAGGCTGACAGGCAGAAGCGGTTAGGGGCAATCAGGAAGGCAGGCAGGTGAGCAGTTGAGAGCCAGCAGTCCTGGATTGTGAGAGGGATGTCTGGCTGCCCGTTTAGGGCCGATCCCACTGGGATAGGGCCTAAACTGGCATTCGGACATCCCTCAAGAGGTCCCATATTGGAGAGGGTGCAGGCTGGGCTGAGGGACACCCCCTCTCTGTGCACGAATTTCATGCACCGGGCCTCAAGTAATTATATACTTGGGATTCTTAATAAAAATACTTCTACTCTAACCTATTCATTAGGTCCTCCTCTACTCCAGTGTTATCTTTTTTTTGTAAATAAAGTCTTATTAAAACAGCTTCTCCATTCATTACTTGTTTTCTATGATTATTTTTCCACTATAACAATAAATTCAAGAAAACAAAGGTTTTATAGCTAGCAAACCTAAAGTATTTACTGTGCTGGGCCAGCTCAGCCAAGGGTTCGGTGAGCCTGGGGCGGGGGGAGAGGGCGGCAAACGATTAAAGAAAAGACAGACAAAGAGAATAAGCTGAGGCTTGGTGGATCTCCTGTGCCTGGCTGAGGCCACAGAGAGAGATCTAGCCAGCAAGCTGAGGCTTTATTTTATAGCCAGAGGTAAACAAGGTAGTGGTCACCATCGTCACAATGTTCTTGTGAGTATCACTTGTTTTGGCAGCACTTGCTGTACCTCCCACAGTCCATTAGCTACCCAGGAAGGATCTGGGGAATGTCATAAGGTCAAGCTTAATTATGAGAGGGCTGTGCCCTCTAAGCTGGGACTTGTGTGTGGCTTTGCTAACAGGTCAGCCCCAGGCTTAACCCTATAGCTGCTCCCTACAATTTACTATATAGTCCTTTAAGAAAAAAGTGCCAAACCTGCTCTAGAACATCTCTTCACTTCCCATGATCCTACTTTCCTCAAACTGCCTCTCTTTGTTCCTAATATATCACTAGCATTTTATTTTTTTAAATCATTTTTTATATTTCATTTCCAGTTTTCATACAATATCATATTAGTTTCAGGTGTACACCCACGTGATGAGACATTATATACAACTTATTAGGTGATCATCCTGATAAATATTGAAACCATCTGACACCATAAATAGCTATCAGAATATTATTATTGACTATATCCCCTAGGCCAGTGGTCTGCAAACTCATTAGTCAACAGAGTCAAATATCAACAGTACAACGATTGAAATTTCTTTTGAGAGCCAACTTTTTTAAACTTAAACTTCTTCTAATGTCACTTCTTCAAAATAGACTCGCCCAGGCCATGATATTTGGTGGAAGAGCCACACACAAGGGGCCAAAGAGCCGAATGTGGCTCGCGAGCCGCAGTTTGCCGACCACGGCCCTAGGCAGTACTTTACATCCCCATGATTATTCTGTAACTACTAATTTTTTTTACTTCTTAATCCCTTTACTTTTCTCCCCAGTCCCCCAATACTCCTCCCATCTGGCACCCAGTAAAATGTTCTCTGTAACTGTGTGTCTGTTTTTGTTCTGTTTGTTTGTGTTAAATATGTGACATAATTATATTAATATACATGTTTACAAGTACATATATAAACACTTGAGGACATAAATATGCATATGTACATATATATAAGATACATTATATATACTGGTATATATATACTTGAGTCCCGATGCACAAAATTCATGCAAGGTGCTTGGCCCTCCTCAGCCCTCACAGCTCCGGCTTCATCCGGACGGTCGTCTGGACAGTCGTTCTGTTGTTCAGTCTAATTAGCATATTAGCTCTTTATTATATAGGATAATTAATACAAACCTATGTTTCTTAATCTGTTTTGGCAACTAATGTTAATTCTCAAGTAAGATGACAGGTCAATTATGAAACAGTCTCTAATATAATACCAAAATTCACCAAATTGATTGCTGCTCAATTAAAAGAGCCATACTTTGAGCACTTTATTTCACTAAATTGTCTAATTTGTTTATTTCAATGTGTTCATTTGAATAGTTAGGTGGATGTTTTCTAAAATACAGAAAATTTAGAAGCCGAGGTTGAATTACCATTATGATAACTAGAAGACATTAGTTTTGTAACTGGACAAATATCTTTTGCACTATCCTAAAATAAGGCACTGTGTTATAAATTCTGAATTATGCCATTTGTAAATAATTATTATTTTAAAACATATTTTTATTGATTTCTGAGAGGAAGGGAGAGGGAGAGAGAGATAGAAACATCAATGATGAGAGAGGATCATTGATTGGCCACCTTCTGCACACCCCCTACCAGGGTTAGAGCCCTTAACCCAAGCATGTGCCCTTGACCATAATTGAACCCAGAACCCTTCAGTCTGCAGGCCTATACTCTATCCACTGAGCCAAATTGGCTAGGGCTGGAAATTATTAAAAAATAACACAATACCAAGAATCAAATTACAAGAATGCTAAATCATATCAACAAGCGAATACTGTATACATATCAGTGAAATGTTTTAGAGTGATGTCAATATATTTAATTTTAAATATTTCTGGCTCATTTATAAAATAATGAAAGTAAAATATATATAGTATATAAATATAGAGCATATCTATGATAATTTATAGGAAATGTTTTCCATATTTTTCTTTCAAAATAATAACACAAACTAAAGATAAAGCGTCACTCAGAATTAAATGAAGATAAACAACATTTTTCTTCTCTTTTACACAGCATCTGTTTATCCTACATTTGTCTCAAATAAAAGATTCAGGAATCCAAGAACTATCCCCTGATTTTGGCTCAGAAACATAGACTGTCAGGATGAAAGAGGATTCGGGTTTTAGCAAAACTGGCACTGTATTTGAAGATTAGCCATTAGTTTCAACTGCATGCCAACAGCAGCAGCTGGCCTTTAAAAGTCTCACATGCTCATTTCATTTCTGCTCATTGACTTATCTAAAATGAGTGAGGAAGAGTAAATAACAAGGAAAAGAGGACACAAGTATCTTTATGTTGTTTTCACAGTAGTGGAGTCAACAAATTTAATTGTTTTTGTCATTGAAGGATCAGTAAACGTAAACACGATAGTGAATATTTTGAACCATATCTCAGAAATGTTCTCAGAAAACAAACTACATATATCATGTACTACGTGAATGTATGTATTTATAGTCATACATATGTACATGCATACACACATATATAAATAATTATGATTAATGTGGAAAGTAGAGATATAGTATTAAATGCATAACTTAAAGCCCCTCTTGAATATATATCAAAATCATATAACCTAACTAAATGCTCAGATGCTGATATATAACTATGATACCTGGCTGTCAATATGATTTTAATACCCTATGTGTTTTTTTGAAAGGCCCTGAAGAATTAAATGCTTCCACTAGGATTGTCTCTCCATTCCCTGTATGCCTTATTCATTATAAGATTCTTCATTCACTCAGATGGTCAGCAGAAACGGCTTGTATTGGGTAAAGATTGATTTATTTCATACAGTATGACAATTATTCAACATATTAAAATAAAAATTATGTGTCTCAGAGTTATCACCAGAATGTTAAAGAGATTAAAACTTTCTTGTCATGCCCTAGCCAGTTTGGCTTTTGTGGATAGAGCATCAGCCTATGGATTGAAGGCTCCTGGGTTCAATTCTGGTCAAGGGCACATGCCAGGGTTTCGGGTTTGATTCCCAGCAGGGAGCATGCTGGAGGCAGCCGATCAATGATTCACTCTAATCGTTGATGTTTCTATCTCTCTCTTCCTCTCCCTTCCTCTATGAAATCAACAAAATAAATAAATTACAAAAAACAAACAAGACTTCCTTGTCATATCAGCAGTTGTGAAGAGTTAGAAATGTTTAGATTGGGAAACAGACTTGTGTTCACAGGGTTGATGTACTGTGCGGTGAAGGAGGGCTTGCTTTGGGATGTGTCCCTCAAGAGTTTAGCACTTCAAAATAACGAATGGGAGGTGGGGAAGACCTTTTGATTCACAATTAAGTCAGATCATTCTAGCAACGATAACTTATCAAAAACGGATTGGAGGTCTTGGGACATAGGCTCTAGAGGAATTCTTGGCCATGTCAGGGCTGGTGGTTGTGTTGTGGCTTTAAGCAGCAGCTAAGTAGTTGAATGTGTTTAGATGACAATCTATTAAAAACAAGTAGCATGTTGTTCCAAGATGAGAAGATTTTATGAGTGAGAGTTCACCTCAATTTCACTTTAATAACCTAACCACTTTATTTCTGTCTCCCTTTTACTTAGTGATGTTTGACATTATACTTCCAAATGACACAGCTTACTTTGCCCTAAAACTTAATCCAAATGGCAATGTGTTGTCTTAAGAATTAGAAAATATGGAAATCAAGAAGATATCTGCAGTGTGTTTAACAAATCTGTGAGTTGAATAAATTTTGAAATCATTAAAAATAAAGTGAGAAATGTTCCTCCTCTCAGGATTTATCATTATGGGACCATCTGGCATTTGGAATACAGATATTAAAATAAAATTCATGCAATTTTACATTACTATTCAGAATGTATGATTGATCATTTTAGCAGTTTTTTCAAATGAGCCATTCTTGTTTTCCCTTTAAAACACATATTTTATATGACCAAAACATTTTATATTGTATTAAAAACATACTGACAAGATAATTATTATATTATGTGCTTATAAAAAAAATGAAAAGTAACTTCATGGTATATGGAAATTACTTGGTGAAAAATAAAAAAAAAAAAAAGTATTATATGTCCAAGAAGAAAATATAAAGATAATTTGAAAATTTTTTCTTCTTTTTTGGAAAAACAACTGCGTGGTGGTCATGTAATTGTCCCTTTTGCAAATCAAATGCATAATTAATGGTCATTAAGACAGGAAGGTTATTCCATGCACATTCCAGTCCTCTCCAGTCCCGCATGCAAGGGAATGATGTTATATTTTGAGGGGCATAAAAAAAAAAAACTGTATACAATCATAATTTATATTGAATTTTCTTCAAAATTCTTAATTGTAGGTCACTTCAGTGGTGTGACAGATGGTAGAATGGTAAAGTGGATAACAAGACACAAAGGCAGGTGGCAGAGAGGCAGAGGGAATTTTTTTCTAAAATAATGTCAGTCTTAGCACTTTGATGACATTGGGACCCCCCAGGGCAAGTTCCTGGGTGGGGTAAGTGCTGAGCTTCTTAAGTCATTTAGGAATTAATAATTGCCTTAAGTGAAATATCAATCCTGTTAATTATCACCTTGAAAGCACATGCTAAAAATACATTGAGTTGTCTTTTGTAAACAAAAGAATGTTCCTCATAGCCTTTAAAAGTTGTTTTGTTTTGTTTTTGAACAAACAACTTCAGTTATTTGTCTGATGAATCAAAAAAACAAAAAACAAACAAAACAAAAAAGCCCACAAAATATTTGGAGAAATCAATTTGTATTAGCCAGGAAGTTTTTAAACACATCAACATATATTATAAAAGCATATAGAAACATATCTCATGCTCTCTTGTAAATCTATCTCTATTGGCATGGCTCTCTTCAGAGATAAAGGAAGGAGGATAGGAGCTAGGATATCCTGCCGGCCTTGAGCAGAAAGACCCAAGCTCCCCCTGTGACCTGGCTACAGCTCATTTTAAAGGGGCTGGATTGGGAGTAAAAGCAGTACCAGCAACAACCAGAGCAGAAACACAGCCAAACACTCCCATGGGGATTATTCAATAGCTCTTTATCCTATAAATATTTACATAAATCACATTTGTGTTCCCTGCTGCAGTGGATTAAAGTAGAATTACATGTACTGACCATGTCTAAACTTTGAGGACACACCATTGTGTGGTGTTAGGTCAAGGCAGAGGAGAAAGACCACAGCCATGCAAGCATCCGCAAGGTAGATGGTGACAAAGATAACTGGTGCCTTCCCAGACCCTTGCCAGCCTTCCCAGACCCCTGCCTGAGGCAGGAATTCCACACCTCTCATGCCCTCCACCCTCCCCTCACTAAACAGCTGTATAAAGGAAGTACCTAAGCCCCCATTTTGGCGCGAACTCCCCTGGCCGACTCTCGGACCAGTGAGTTTCGCCTGGGAGCGCAAGATTAAAACCTCCCCCCTTTTCCATGGCCTGGACTCTGTGTCTTGTTTCCTGCGTCGCAAACCTTTCATGTGACATGGTTTAGGAATTTTGTAATGCTCCCAATGCCTCTGGAATAGAACTAAACACTTCAGCACAGCAATGGTGTATAAATACAAACCTAGAAAATACATAGAAGCCACTGCTTATCTCATGTTTACAAGAAGGGATGAGTAAAAGATGTCTATTTTGAAGTTTAGAATGAGAAAGCAGTACTTTCTTCCAGTTGAACCTCCAAAGAAAAGTCCCAGCACTAATAGAGCTCACCTGTGTGTTTTGGTTTTTTTTGTTTGTTTGTTTGTTTTTTGTGTGTGTGTGTGTGTATGTGTGTGTGTGTGTGTGTTTCCAAAAAGTAGCTTACATATACCTTAAAACTTGGGATAACTTTTGATTGAGATACCATAATTGCAAATCATTGCCCATGGCAACATGTTTTAATTTGCAAAATGTCCAGAGCATTCATCTCTCTGCACTTATAACAATTGAGTAATATCCATGGGTGGCAGAGATGCTCAGTCGATTCCCCAGCAAAAAAGTGTGCAGGCAAACGCATCCAAATGTCCTTGATAAACTGAGTCGGTTTATGTCAGGTTGGGAAATAATAAAAATATCAGGTGTTATGAGTTGGACTGAATTTCCTCAAAAAAGAAAGATTGAAGCCCTAAACTCAAGTACTTAGAACATGGTCTTATTTTGAAATGTTGTAGTTGCTGATGTACGTGGTTAAGATGGGTAGAATGGTCTCCTAATCCAGTATGGCCGGTGTCGTATGAAACGCTGGCCATGTGAAGACAGACAAACGCTGGGAGGAGGCCTTGTGATGGATGACAAACACAGAGACAGGAATTACAAAGCACCGAGCCAAGGAACACCAGCGATGTCCTAGCCACAGGAGCCCGAGAGGCAGAGAAGCAGCTTAAAGATCCAGGAGGAGCATGGCCCTGCCCACTCTTCATTTCAGGCTCCCAGCCTCCAACAATGCGAGGCAATAGATTTGCTTGTTTTAAGCCACTAAGTTTGAGGTGCTTTGTTATAGAATCCTTAGGAATCTAATACACCGGGCTAAGCAAAGTTTCACTTAATTAAAACCAATGTTAAACTATAATATTTTATGAGTTACATTCCTAGAAAAAAATGTTTTTGGTATTGGCTTCTGTTTCGTAATAAACACACATATGTAGAATATAGGATGCTTGTCTCCCATTTGTCTATGATGTATTATGTTTAAACAGTATTTAAAATGCCCGAATTCATGGTCTTACATGAAATTACAAAAAACAAAACACAGCCCTCTTTAAAATATTTTAGATTGTTACATGCTTTGTCAAGAAGCTATTTCTCCTACACTTAATCTTAGACTGATACAAAGAGCAGATAAATCTGTCATATCTGAAATGGTCTGTCTACCTACAAGTTATTTCTGTTATCAACGACCAGTATTAGTTCAATGTAGTTTATTTATTGATTTTTAAAAATAAAATTGTGTTAGCAATTAGTCCTTTATTAAATTTGTGTTTAATATAACATTGAATTAAATTATGAATATGGGCAAAACAAAGAATAACAATAATAAATCATAATGAAATTCTGCTCAATAGGTTTGCTTTTAGAAAGTACAGAGGGAAAGATCCAGATAAAGGCATTATCTGTTTTTTGGGTAAAAGAATATTGATGAATATTGATTGGAATGTATAGATAATTTTGGCTTTCCTCTGATTTTGCCATTTATTTATACAAACAAATATGCTAGGAGAGAGGAGAGAAACAGTGCTTATCATTAAATCATTCTAGTGTTTTCATGTCAAGAATGCCTAGAGGCTGGGGCACACCAAATGTTAAGTCAATGATAGCATCATCTTTAGTTTGGAAATGTATCTCTAATTTTGATCTATGAGTCTGATCATAAATAGTTTTCCCAGAAGTATTAAAGTAGTGCCCCATAGTGGCATGACCCTGTTAATTTGGGTTATATGTGAATGGAGCTCTGGAAAAGCGAGGTACATCTAAGGTTCTGTTGCTAATTTGTTAGAGGTTGGGTGTCTAGGTTCTACAGATACTGAAAGATTTCCAATGTCAAGTCAGGCAACTGAAATGATTCAATACACTTTGAGGGAACTATGAATGTTAGAACATGTTGATCTCTATTTCATTAGAAAATGTATCCAAAATGTCGAGAATATAAGCTTACATTAGTTTATGAACAACCTCAGTGTTTTGTGGTGTTTTGTTAAACAACGTTAAATGTAAGTTATAGGTAAATCTTTTGCTCCTACTACCCATTATTAAAAGCTTTTATTAAAAAAAAAATAGTCCCACCCAAGAAGTTGGTTAAAATTGTATGACATTTTACGTAGATTAGGTATCCTTGAATTATGGAGCCAGGAGGCTCAATTTTAGGTACAATTAAGATCTAACATTGCTTTTAGTCTAAAGCAATTATAATTTAATAGGCTGGCTGGCTGAAAAATAACCCACATGAAATCATCTTTATTTCCTTTTATAGTGCAAAAATTACTGTTCTTGTTCAGAGCCTATTTTAATAAGTAGAGGGGGAAGCTAACAGTTACTGTTTTATTTTGTAAATATATATATATATGTATATATATATATATAGTATTATATATTATAAATATTATTATTTTAAAAGCTAAATATAGAAAATATTCACAATATTTTTAATCCAACATATTTTTCAAGTTACCTCAGTTAACCTATAATTGTGTAACAAAAATTCCTGAGATGAGATAAATTACTATCAGATGCAGATTAACTGACATTGCAAGGTAACATTTTACTTTACAAATTATGTGGGTTTTTTGATGTGCAAGTTTGTATTAAAATCAATTCACCGCATGTTCAATTTTTATCTTCGTAATTTTAACAGGAAGACGTATGTTATAATGCCTTTAGAAAGTTAGGTGTTTTAAAATTTAATTAAGCATTTTCCCTCTTTACCCTCCTATTATGGTCTAATTAAGTTTGTTTATAAAATCTATACTCATTTAATAAATGCCAATGGTTTTAAATTTTTAGATATATTTTTATTGATTTCAGAAAGAAAGGGAGAGGGAAAGAGAGATGGAAGCATCAGTGATGAGAGAAAATCATTGATAGGCTGCCTCCTGTACTAGCAAGCCCCACACTGGGGAGCCCGCAAACCCGACAGGCATCCAACCGTGACTTCCTGGTTCAAAGTTCGATGCTCAACCACTGAGCAGCACTGGCCAGGTAAATGCCAATGATTTTAGTTTATCCTTTGCATAGCTAGGCTAATTAAAAAAATTATTCTTTTTCTTTTTGTTTCCTTTTTAACAATGTGAAAAATGTATTCTGATACAAGGTATATAATTAGAATAAAATAGAGTTCAGGCTGAAATGGATTGTAAATCAACTTCTGTAACTTCTGTACTGTGAATATTTTATAGCAGGCATTTACAAACTAAAATTCTGACATTTATGTAGAAATGCATGCATAATTTCCTCTTATGTCATTTATCTGAGATGAAGGTAATTTAAAAATGCAAGGTCAAAGAAATGATTACCCCTAACAAATAATAAGAGGAGTTAGGGACAGGTACGAGAAAGCAATTTGGTATTTTCCTATTCTGTAGAGCATTTAATATCTCATGTACACTTTTAGATAAGAGTAGAAAAGGTAAGGTAGGGAGTCCTTGCTGTAATATGAAGATAACTGCAAGGTAGATAAATCATTCCATTGATTTAATGACTGTTATTGTTCCCTGGCCCAAACACAGTTGGAGCTGTTCATGTGGGATCGTAGTATCTCCTATATCTGATAAATGGTATGACCAGGACAACCTCAGTCTCAGCAGGAAAGACACTGAACAAATTGTCAGCATGATTTACATACAAGTTGTCAACAGCATCTGGGTTGCTCTGTGAAAGAATGATGGGTAACAGATGTTCTGGGAAATGCTACCATCTGCCCTTTCTCAAAATACATCCCCTGTGAAACAATGAATTTGAATGGATGCCACAGAGATACCTTTCTTTTGAAGAACTTAACCAGCCTCAATATTTCAATGTTACTTGTGGTCATCACAAAAGCAAACAGTCTTAAGCATAAAAAAAGTCAGGGTCAGCAAGCAGGCAGGTCCTTGAAAAAGTTTTTAGGTTTAGTCACATTCACATATTTTGGAAAGAAGATAGTTGATGACTCGCCAGTGGGTATGCTAGGAGAAAGTCCATCAGCAGGTCAGGAATTCCACTTGTGCAATCTATTGGAGATACAATGCTAGTGCATTATCTAGTTGGTGATTTGTTTAAATTTTGCACTGTTTTCATAAACAGGTAAAATTACCTACCCTACATCTATCATTTTGCAAGAATATAAATATAACAAGAAAATATAATTCAATAAACTAACACCTGCATTCACCTGTTGTATAGATATCAACACTCTCAGCGACAAAGTGTCAGTGTGTTGAAGGTCAAGTGTGCAATGGTTGATCAGAATTACTAATAGTAACAAGTCAAGTCTCTCAATAGTGGAGCGAATTTAGCCACTCTCTTAATCCTTTTCTCCACAGTATAAATTATTTATTTAAGCACAGGGTTTCTTTCACCTGTAGAGATGGTTATAGATTTGAGCTTGCTGAACCTGGAACCCTATATAAAATAAAAAATTACTCAGCATTTAAATATATTTTAAAATCTACCAAATAGTTTTATGTACTGAATTATTAATAAGAATATTATTCTTAAGCACACAATTAGTACAAAGAGATATTCTTATTTTTTTCTCTCTTTGTGGATGTCATATTTCAAATCTTAATGTGATAATAATATTTTTATTAAAAATAGGATAATAGTGGTTCATCTTGACAGGCATTTAACAACACATATGACAGTAGGAATATAGACTTGGTTAGTTTATTATGCCTTATTAATATAGAATTTTTATAATGATGGATCTTAAGGAATTTTAACATCTGAATACCTTTCAAATGACAAATAATATCTTATTAGTGTTGCACATTTTGTCACATTATCTATTTAAAATGTATCCTACATGTTTCTTACAGATGACAATATTATGGTAAATAGAATATAAATGCATAAAAGTAATATAATCGTAATAATCATTCTGAATAAGAGGAAATATATCTTTGGGGTTGAATATATATTTAAGAGAAGGCTAGACTTCTAGCCTTCCAGACTTCTAGCCTCTCTAGTAGAATTCCCTACCCTCAGATTTATACAGAACCCTCAGATGGCAGTCAAAATTCTGATTTTAAAAAAGTGTACACACAAGGGAGCAATAGTCAGCCTGCTTGTAGGATCATGCACTTGGACCCCTGAAACATAGACCTATTCAATTATCTTTCTCATTGGAAAGCCAAAAAGAACTTACCATCTTAATTTTGTCTTTTAATATTATTTTATCTTCACTATCATCTTTGATAAAAATCTGGGAAGATATTTGCCAAATTGAATCATAGCAGAATAAACGAAAAGGATTAGGCACTGTCCTCTCCCCTCAGCTAATGCTTTAGAAAAATATAAAGCATCAGAGAATTACTGACTGACTTAAGTTGTCATAATTTCACGCAATTCAGTTCAGCAAACACATTGAAAAACTAATGGATATTGCTCGGTGTTAAGAAGCAGCTATACTAATTTAAGGGTAATATGCTAATTAGACCAGATGTCCTTCTTGACAAAGCTGGGCCTGGGAGAAGCCGCTTGCCCCCGCCCCCCCATCCCAGGTGTCTGTGGCCAGCCAGAGGGAGGGAAGCCCGGGTCCCGGGTTCCTGCAACCAGCCGGAGGAGGGAAGCCTGGGTCTTGGGTGTGGGGCCAAGGCAGAGGTGGTTAGGGTGATCAGACAGGCAGGTAGGTGAGCAGTTAGGAGCCAGCAGTCCAGGATTGTGAGAGGCATGTCCGACTGACTGTTTCGGCCTGATCCCACAGGTATTGGGCCTAATCCGGCAGTTGGACATCCCCCAAGGGGTCCCAGATTGGAGAGGGTGCAGGCCGGGCTGAGGGACCCGACCCCCCTGCACTATTTTGTGCACTGGGCCTCTAGTTGAAGTATAAAGATGCAATTCTTGTTCACGGAAGGTAAGGCAGTGAGATATCTTATACAGAAATCCATTGTGGGTGCCCTAAAAATTAAGATTAGATGAGCTTATATGTCAATCTACCTTCACAATTTTTGATTGTTTGTTTGCTGGTTTACTTTTATCAGCAACAGAGCTAAGTATTAATAATCATTCATCAATGAAAAAGAAACAAATTTGACTAATTTTCCTATTTTTCTCCCAGCCCTAAGATGAAATTACTTATTTTAAAGGATAAAATGTATCATGAGAACTCTATGTACTCATGCCAAAGATTTAAAAAATTAGGAACATGAGAGTCATTATATGTAGAATATGGTTCATAAATAAAGGGAACAGATTCCATTATAACTCATGTCTTTACAATCTTTATAATTTGATCAGCAACAGCTTATGTGGTTGTAGTAGCCTTTCAAGTGGCCTGATTACACAGCCCTGATCACAGATAGGAATGATTGTTCAATGTATGAAATTATAGTCTATCATAGAGGCCAGGGATGGACGCCCCTTATTATTAGAAATATCATGCAAGGTAAAGGAGATGAATTGGGATCATGGCCTTCTCATATCTGTGTTTTCTGCCACATGACTTTGCAGTTTATCTCACTAAAGAGGCTGAGTCTATTTCTTGAATTCTGAGTTCAGTCATGTAACTCACTTAGGCCAATGGCATGGATATGAGATACACGCAGAGAAAAAAAAAAAAAAAAGTGCTCATGTGTTTGCATCTTCTCTTTTGTTTCTCTTCAAATGACATAAAGATACACACTTGCCTGCTAGAGCAAGCCATCTAATCCATAAACATGCGAGTGAGCCCTACTCAAACCAGCATGCCAAAGACACATGTGTTAGGCCAGTGGTCGGCAAGCTCATCAGCCAACAGAGCCAAATATCCACAGGACCACGATTGAAATTTCTTTCGAGAGCCACATTTTTTAAACTCAAACTTCTTCTAACGCCACTTCTTCAAAATAGACTCGCCCAGGCCGTGGTATTTTGTGGAAGAGCCACACTCCAGGGGCCAAAGAGCCGCATGTGGCTCGCGAGCCGCGGTTTGCCGACCACGGTGTTAGTCCAATTGAATTAATGGAATACCCCAGATGTGTGCATTAAATACGTGTTTAAAGATACATGTCACTGAGGTTTTTGAGATTGTTTTCTACAAAGCACAATTGTAGTAGTAGGTAACTGATACAGATGTTTACAAGGTTATTTTTGTTTATTGTTTTTTTGAGCAGTATAATTTTCTCAAAGATGTCATTTGAATGAATGTCCTTAGAAAGGCACGAGTCTTTCAATTAAGTGAGGAGTCAATCATGTATTACTGTGCGCCTGACCCAAATCACACATTGATGTTATTTGCTTGAATTTTGTAAACTTTTGCTTTTACATCCTTGGTCTTTAAGGGCTTTTATAAAATGTTTTTTTTTTTCCTTAGGACATAGTAAAACATTTTTCACAGACTTTAATTTATAAATCTAGGTGTCTATAAACTGAAGTCTCTGGGTTAGCTGCCAAATAAATTATTCCAAAAATAGTAACAAATACAATTCATGATCTTAACCTTTATTATCAGACTTGCTAATTGTCAAGAATAATGTCACAGTCCTTAACGGTTTGGCTCAAAGGGTAGAGTGTTGGCCTGTGGACTAAAGGGTCCCAGGTTGATTCCAGTCAAGGACACATGCCTAGGTTATGGGTTTGATCCCCAATAGGGGCATGCAGGAGGCAGCTAATTAGTGATTCTCTCTCATCTTTGATGTTTCTATCTCTCTTCCTCTTCCTTCATCTCAGAAATCAATTAAAAATTAAAAAAAAAAGAATAATGTCACAGAGAAAACCCAGAGGATGAACAATGTAACACTCTGAACAGTAGAAATTGGTCTGTGCAACATCTATGACAGGGTTCTCAATCACTAGGATATGCTAATTCCATTCATAGTTTCTTAGTGATCTCAATAAATAGTTCTCCTTAAAATGCACATATATATATATATATAAATATATATATATATATATATATGAACATATAGTAACTTGTAATCATTTTTTAGAAAGAACAATATTCTGGCTCTAGTTTTGCCTCAGAATCATATAAACCAATGTTATATTGTTACAATATGTTTCGCTATCCAAAAGAAATACAATATCCTTTTAACTCTACACTATTTGAATGTGTTTTTTTTTTTTTTCTGTGTTAGAACTAAAGGGAAGGGCATTATTATTTTTAGTGACATGGATAGAATCACATATCAATTTTTTATATTGGCAGCATACAGAAAACAAAAGATAATGTATTTTATTTAGAATGTAAGCAATCAAAGAGACACAGAATTGATATTTGGCCTTCTGCATATGCATATCAACTGTGTCAAATAGAACTGCTATTTAAAACTTTCTGAAGAATTTGTAGACAAAGGAAACAATTCTGGGTAGTCTTAAACAAAAATTGTGAAGAGATAAAGCTTACTTTGTAGGGGCGGTGGAGTAAGTCAACATTGAGTACCCTTTAGAAGTATGCTCTGGGGTATCACAACAGCTTGCCTTTGTAAAAATAGTTAACAAATTCATGGTGTTGTCTTTACTCTTCTGCTGCATTCTACTTTCTACCTAGTAAGGGGACCAGTGATTAAAAAGAAAAATCCATAAAGAAAGTGAAAAGAATTAGAAAAATATATAGTCATACAATAAGTATGTCAGTAATTACATATGTAGACACCATCACACTCCACTCTGTTCTAACAGACACTCATTTTCCTTCCTATTAAGTCTGAATGTAACATCAGAATTGTCCCTGTACTATCCTACACAGCCCTCTTAAGTAATCAAGATTAGATCAATTCTACTTATCACTGTGAGTTTCAAGGTTCCCCTCACCACTTTTGAAGAATAAATGTCTTGTTACCAGTAAGTGACTCCCTTTCTCCGTCAAAACTAAAGCCACATTTGAAATATTTGGGAGATGCTCTTTATATGTTTTTTGCTTTGCTTTTTTATATAGACACCAGTGGCCTGGTGCATGAAATTCATGCACATTAAAAGGGAATTAATTAGAAGAAATATTTTAATATTGCTATTTGCCCTTTCTCTATAACAGAAGTGTCAGAGATGAAAGAAAATTAGTAAAATGTATATGAAAATCTCCCTCCTGTCAGTCAGGGATGCACTGCGAGACCCAGAGTCAAGTCCTTGCCCACCCGCATGTGCCTTGAAATCATGCGATACCCAGACCCAGACCTGGCTGGCCCCACCCCACAGCTTCAGGTCCCCTGTCAAGCCCTTCTGGGTGGGGGGCGCAGCCTCAGATTCCCCGGCCCGGTGCCAGGTGGGGGGCACGGCCTCAGGTTCCCCTGCCCGGCCTCAGGTCCCCCGGCCCCAGCGCAAGGGTGCGAGTGCGTGATGACCATTTGCATATTAGCTCGTTATTATATAGGACAAGAGGCCCAGGGCACGGGTCCCTAGACCTGGCCAGTGATCAGGGCCAATTGGGGCCTGCCATCTGCCAGCCAGGGCATTCCTTCCCTGGCTGCCGGCTGCTGGCTGGGGCCTTCCTTCATTCCACAACACCCTCTGGTGGTCAGTGCACATCATAGCAAGCGATCAAACTCCAGTCTCCTGGTCAAACTCCCCCGGGGACACTTTGCATATTAGCCTTATATATATAGATATATAGATAGATAGATAGATAGATATATAGATAGATAGATATAGATATTCTTCTACTATTCCTGATAATTTATAGAGATATATTTCTAAATCACTTCCAGTATGGCTAGCTTCCAAATGAAGAGGGTTTGACAGCTATTAAAGGAGTTTACGGGATGGCCCAACACAGTCAACAAGATGAATATTCTTAGGCAAGACTACTGTCCTCTTGGTGTCTCTTCATTCAAAGGTAACATTATAAAATTAATTTTATGTAGCTCTAAGAAAGTCCCTGGAGATCACTACTTTTTGAATGTTTGTTTTTGTTTGTTTAATTTCTTTTTCCAGTTACTTCACTAACCCATTTTAAGAATTCCTCAACAAAGGTCCCCTTGTGCAAACTCATGGGGCCACAGATGTATCAGAATACAGATTGCTTTTGGACTTGAACATATTAATAAGTAGCTTATACACTATAAGCACATTAAGATCCAGGGATGGCTGCACTCTGAAATTAAATTTATTTTATTGCTGGTAACATATAAATAATTATACCATGTGGGCTAAATAATAACTAGAAGGAGCTTCCTGTCCATGTAGGAATTATTTTGCTGCCAAATGAACTTGAAAAAAAGTTCAACGAGCCCTAACTGGTTTGTCTCAGTGGATAGAGCATCAGCCTGCAAACTGAAGGGTCCCAGGTTCGATTTCGGTCAAGGGCATGTACCTTGACCGCAGGCACATCCCCAGTAGGGGGGTGTACAAGAGGCAGTTGATCGATGTTTCTCTCTCATTGATGTTTCTAACTATCCCTCTCCCTTCCTCTCTGTAAAAAAATCAATAAAATATATTTAAAAAAAATATGTTCAACGATAGTAATAGCAACTGCCCAGCCAATGTGCTCAGTGGTTGAGCATCGAACTATTAACCAGGAGGTCATGGTTTGATTCCCGGTTAGGGCACATGCCTGGGTTGCAGGCTCAATCCTCAGTGGGGGTTGTGCAGGAGGTAGCAGATCAACTATTCTTTCTCATCATTGATGTTTCTATATCTTCCCTCTCCCTTCTCCTCTGAAATCAATAAAAGTATGTTAAAAAATATTTACAGCAACAACATCGATAGAAACCTCTTGGTTTTTAAAGCTTTTAGGGTTTTGGAATTGCCATTATGATTTTGAGAAATGTATTATTAAAAAGGAGATATGAGCTTTATTAAATTCCCTCTTTTATTATTATTTACAGTGGTATTTGAATATTCAAACAAGCATTCTTTGTAATCCAAATATATAGGCAATTTAAATTCCTTTATACTTTTGCTTTATACATTAAGAAAATTAGAATCTGGACAAAGGTGTCAGGTTATTTTACTCATCCTCCCTGATTGTAATGAGTCAAATTTTGCTATTGTTTATTGTTTTCTTTTACAGTATAGTGTATCTGAAATAGATTTTTACTTAAATTTTATGTAAAGTAATGCAGTTCAAGACCTTCTGAGTATTTTGCCTTATGCAAAATTGTATCCTGTTTTTTAAACATAGATTAAAAAAGAAATAAACGTATTGCCAAGAATAAAGGTGATATTGAAATGAAGAACCAATATTTTGGCAAAGCATCATTACCCATAGGAGTCTCATTAATGCTTTGGCACAAAAGTTAGGTAAACAACATGTGGTTTAGCAAATCCATTTAGCCCCCAGGGGAGGACTTGAGCATAGGGAGAGCAATATGGAACGTCAGCTTTCACTGTTTCTCAAATGGCCATTGCTGCTTTATGGAGATGAGGACACAGGTAGTATTACAAAGTTCCCCAAGTAATATAATCTCAGGTGTACAGACATTTGATGCTTTTGGACCCTTTAATATCATCACCATAGCATTACCTACTCCACACACATACACACAAATAATTTTTCACATCTTAAAATATTTTTTAAAATTATTTTTATAAATTTGCTCTAAAACACAAGTTTCTGATTAACCTCTAATTTTTCTCTGGTGGCAATGCAGTCATGTGGGGGCACTTGCAGTGTATATTTTTTCTTGTTAGAAATGGGTAAAGGCAGCCTTTGGATAACTGAATTAGAAAGCTCCATATTGGAGTACAGGGATATTTCCCTCGGTCTCTTGCCTGCTTGTCTGAAAAATGCGGTGGGAGCTATGCAAAATCGATCATTCTAAGTATAACCTCTACCTATGATTATACAAGTGATGCTCTAAGTATAATCTTTATGCATGAACACTGTGTAGGAATAATTAATAGATGAGTCGATTGAACAATATCATTCATGATCAATTTTTCAAACCACTAACTTCAAACTACGTTAAAATGCATGGAAAATGGCCTCACTACAATGGTTTGTTATATTTTTCTTAATCTATAAAGTTTTCGTTTTTTTATTCTACTCCAGTACACCTTAATGTTGAAAGCAATGAAGTCCACCTCAAGGAGAGCAGAGGCTGCTGGCTGAGAGCTTGCCAGAGCCAAGTTTCCGTTTGGCAGAGATTCAAAGGCAGGCAGGGGAGACTATATAGGGACAAAGGGGAAGAGTTCTACCATGTTCCGAGTGAGAGGTGTCGTTACAAGGACTCACTAGAAGCAGGGCAGCTTTTACCACAGGTTTGAATTTCTCTTATTGATCGTGAGTTGAGAGTGAAGCAAGCGTGAGAAAGCGGGGAGAGGAGCTGGCCGTCTGAATGTGTGCGATGATGTTGGAATTCTGGACTGAGTGCTTCAGAGGTGTGGCTTGGCTTCCCCCGCTGTACAGGGCAGAGGTTGTGGGTCAGAGCTCTATTGTCACATATGGTCTGGCCATAGCCCATTTGTTCATATTGCCTTATATTAGGTATTTACGACACACACGTGGCTGCCTGTAGCAAAATTCTAAAAGGTGTAAAGGGTTTTAGGAGTACACCTTCCTCCTAATCTGTTTCGAAAATTGCTGTTTCAATTATTTCTAGTTTTAAATTCTAGGAAATAATAAGTTAGAAAAAAATTATTTGTTTTAAATTTAGCTTCTAGTATTCTAGATTAAGGGTTGTTTCTCCAATAATCCAAGAATGTTACTATAAGGTTTATTCTCTAAATATCAATATTTTCTGAAAAGGGACGACTTGATTATCTAGACAGAGAGACCACAATGGCTTAACCTGAGGTGCCCTGAAAATTCCACTCATATGAAAAATGTTCCTCCATTTTAATGATCACTTTATAGACCAAGAATCTGAGAAACAGAGAATGTAAGTAGTTTGCCTAAAGCCACTTTAAAAACAAACAAACAAACACAAAACTTCTCATGTACCCACAGAATTCCAAGTTTTCTCACAATTTTTGGAGTCAATTTTTTCCTAAAAATGTGTAGGTATTTTATTTACTACTAGAGGCCCGATGCACGAAAATTCGTGCAAGAATAGGCCTTCCTTCCCCCAGCTGCCTGCACAGGCTTCCCTCCAGCACCCAGGACCCCGCCCCGGCTTCCCTTCTCTGGCTGCTGGAAGGCACCCGGGACCCGGGCTGGCTTCCCTCTGGCCCCAGCTTCGTCAGGAAGGACGTCCGGAATAATGTCCAAAGACATCCGGTTTAATTAGTATATTACCCTTCTATTATTATAGATTTTAGTTTTGCCTATTTATTAACAATGAAAACTTGAAGTAACAAAAGTAAATTCAACAATTACAATCATCACTTGCCATTAAAAAACTTTGGTTACAAAGGTTTCAGTCACAGAAATATTTTTTGAGGTGAAGACTCTGAGATACCAATAAAAAGTCCCCTAAAGTATTCCACCAAAAATATTTCTTAATTACAGTGGTGATTTTAACATATTTTCACAAATTCTTTGCTACTCTTCCCTCCAGGAAGTAGGCTTAATTGTCCCCCTTTGAGTGAAAATTGGATTTAGTAAATCCCTTCTAATGAACAGAGTAGGGAAACACTTCTAAACGTAATTTTACAGCAGATCAACCTGGCAGACACCACTGGAACCAAGTGACCAAGGTTAACATCTCCAGTGGGAAGGGTGGGAATATCATCTGCCTCCTGACAGGATGCAATGAGAAGTGAACTGGCCCTAAATGCCATGGTCTCTGAAATTCATAGCATTAGCCTCATCAGGAGAAAACAGAAGACACACCCACATTGAAAGACCTTCTAGGAAATACCTGATGATACTTTAAAAAGTTTCAATAGGATGAAAGAAAAGGGGAAAGCTAGAGAAATGTTACAGATATAAGGTTTCTAAGGAGTTATGTACCATGATACTCTGGACCTCATCCTGGAACAGAAGAAAAGGACATTAGTGTAAAACTGGTGAGATATGGCCAAAACCAGTTTGGCTCAGTGGATAGAGCGTCAGCCTGCGGACTCAAGGGTCCCAGGTTCGATTCCGGTCAAGGGCATGTACCTTGGTTTCGGGCACATCCCCAGTAGGGGGTGTGCAAGAGGCAGCTGATTGATGTTTCTCTTTCATCGATGTTTCTAACTCTCTATCCCTCTCTGTAAAAAATCAATGAAATATATTTAAAAAAAAAAAACTGGTGAGATATGAGTAAACTTTCCAGTTTAGTAAATCCTATCCTATCAAAGTTAATTTCTTAGTTTTGACAAGTGTGCCACGGAGCAGCAAAATGCTAAGTGTAGGGGAAGCAGGATGAAGGATGCACGTGAACTCGGCCAATTCTTCATAACTCTTCTGTGAACTCACATTTATTTCAAAAATAAGAGTTTTAGAAAGAATAGTCTCTATCACTTTACTGAACACTGAAGGATTCCCCATAAATAATTTTGTATTTTAAATCAACCACTCTTCAACTTGCCTCTTTTCTCCAATGCTGATGCCAAATTTTACTTTTAAATTATCTGGTTTCTGTTTTGGTAAAACACCAATATTAGAAAACATAAGGATCACTCCAACATCTTACAAAAGCAAGTTCTCTGAAATTTGTGATAAGCTGACATTTTTCATCTTGTCTTTCTATGGATGAAAGAGCAGTTATCGGGGTATCTGAAGACTGAGAACCTGTACGCAGCTGAACTAACAACAAACATGTGATACAGTCATTGGACCTTTTTAGAATTCAAATTCCTTATCTGAATGTGCAGTTATGTTTATTTAAATGTAATGGGTAGAAATTCTGCCAACAGCATTTTAACAAGATCAACAACAACCATGATAATATATTGTATAGGGATAAGTGAATATGCAATACAATTATAAAAATCACGGAAAGGGTAAAAAATAAGAGTAGTGACTACATTAGTTGAGAAATAGAATGTTTTATATTCAAATTTATGTTATTAGGTCAGGATATTTATTTTTTACACATAATTCTAACATAACTTACATTTAGATTTCACACTTTCTCGTGTATGGATGAAAAGTTTTATAATAAAAATAACAGGCATAATGTGAACAATATTAATTTCTTGAGAAATACAGTATACTTTCATTAGGAGAAATATACAAGGAAGGTACTTAGGCCACATTAAGGCATGAAATGACTCTTTAGTGAAAACCTATAAATTTCTCCTGTGTTATAAATGTTTAATATCTTTTTCTTGACTGAGTCTCTCCCTTCTTCTCCTGAGTTATTAAACATATTAAATAGCACAAAATTAAACTTTATGTTACCCCTAAGTAATGGCAAATCAGTTCTAAGATTGATTCTGATAATCCACAAAAGTTGAAATTTGAAATATTTTATTCATGCCTTAAAAATTAGCTGGACTGAGGCTACATACATAAAAGTGTCCAGAAATTTGAAGCTGCAGCCACATCTGGCCTTTGGGAGAATCCGAAGAAAATTGCATTCTCGGAGGTTTCCCCATCTGAACCTCATTGCAGTTCCCCAGGGCACAAACCACGGCCTCACGACTTATCAATAACTTCCTTCTCAGCAATTCACTCCTTATCCTATAAACTATTTACAGATAATACCCTGGTGGAGTCGATACCTGGTGACCTGCTCCTCAGGGAAGACAAGGGTTAGTCCTCTGTGCTACACTAAAGTCATATTTTGCCCAGCCAATATAATCTTTTAGACTTTTTCTGGGGCTTTGAAACTCACTGGAACATGACTTGCATAATAACTAGCCTGCAAAATGGAGTGACAGGAAGGTACTTCATGTTAGAACTCTTGTCAGAACATAAAGCATAAAATATGAATGGAGAGAAGGCTTCCAGGAGCTTTGACCTGCCAGCGGAGTTTTCTTAGTCTCTGCCACTCACCCCACGGTCCCGAGTGACACCATCTGTGAGAGGAGGGAAGTCACCCAGTTCGTGGGAAGCAGAGAGGAGCCTGTGAGAGGATTTTATTCTCTGTCTTGTGGAGCTGAGGGATCTTCAATGGGTTTTTTGAATGGGTTAGTGGAGATTCCTTTCTGGTATCTGATAAACCATTGAAACATTTATCACAACAAAAGAAAAATAATTAACTTGGGATAATCTTTTAATAAGGTGAAAAAAATACTGGATAAGTCATTTTAGGAAAGGCATAATGATCAAAGAATTGCTTCTAATAAGATGCCTCTAATTAAAGTAAGTAAACCTGCATTATCTATTTCTGTAAAAACAGGCACACCTCTTGGATATAGCCTTTTCTGGCATTTCAAAACATATGATCATTGAAGATATTGGTGAAAATATAATTATTTTAAAAATCATAAAAATCTACACTAATAAAATAGAAAGATGCAAATTGACCTTACCTCTGCCATGCCCACCAACCAACCAAGAGTGAGTATGCATATTAACCCAACAAAGATGGCAGATTAATTTGCATACACAGGCACAGAGGGAAGGCTGAAGGCTCTCCATGACTGAAGACTGAAGACTGAAGACTAAAGACTGAAGGCTTCAGCTGAAGGCTGAAGGCTTGGCTCTGCTGCAGCTTGGGTTCCGGGCGCTGGAGGAAAACCGGTGCCAGCAGCCAGGAGAAGGAAGGCCTATTGTACAAATCTTCATGCAACGGGCCTCTAATATATAAATAAATCAGGAAACATTCTCTTTTTTGATGATTAGGGAAGATGTAACCTTGTTACATTAAAAAAATAATCACTTCCTTACAATTAATAAAAAACTGGTTTTGAGCAAGCATGATTTTCTTGGAGTATTGCTTATAACATTTATTTACTGTTAGTACAACTTGCATATTTTGAAAGCTCACTGGTTACTGGGCTATTAACCTACATTTCTTTAATGAACATGTACTTTAAAAATTATCAATCAATTTGTGTATAAAAGAAGAATCAATGTCAGAAGAGAAGAAACAACTTGGGATAAGAAATTTAATGCCCCTATTAGATTTTTTAGTTTCTTGTTATTATATTTTTCTTAAATAATAGGAATGAAGTTCTATTTAGTTTTTATATTAAAACATAAAAAGGGAAAATTTAAATTTTAAGGTTATATAATTATACTTTTTCTTATATATGAATAAGAATTATAAGAAATAATTTCACTAGCTATAAAAAAGTTTATATTTTTGACAAACCAAACCCATATTCATTATTTCTAATAAACAATAAATTTAGTTATCCACAGAATACCCTAAATATTAAGAATAACTATGCTAATTCTAGATACATGTTTATATATGTTCAAAAAATTTAATAAGAAGCTGGAAGTATATATCTAACTTCTGTACCAGCAATAGTTTTATTTATGACTTGAAATTTCAGTCAATAAAACTAATCTCAAATGCTTTAATGCCAGGTTGTAGGTCAGTCTGCCATTGTTGAATAAACTAGCACGTTTTCAAGAAAAATTAAAGAGTGCTAACATTGGCTTGGCATTGTTCTTCATCATCAGCTCTCACACACATCAGCCCTACAAACACATAATTCTAAATTGTACTCTCTACAGCAATTACCGAGCAGGAACCTTGGTACCTTCTGATCATGTGACAAATGCCTATGGGAAGACACTGACTGCTACTAATTATAAATTTAATTATTGATTTGAGCCTCTAGCTGAAATGTTTCTGAAAGACACTGGATTTTTTTAATTCCAATTTATAATTATTACTCATGAATTCTATCATTAGAGTCCACACTCACTATCAATTGTAGAATTTATTTTTTCTTTAAATCACAAATAACATAATTAACTTGTCTATAATTTTCATAATGCCAAACTACCTATCACTTCAGTCTTTCCATTTTGGTAAATATGTGATATTGAACTAAACTATAGGGTGATCCATTCAATGGTTTTTTCCTTGTGGACAAGAATAAAATCCTACAAGTCTGGTGCCACCTTGAGACCTGCTGCTATAAACTACACGGAGCTACTGAATAGTCTTCCTAATTATGTTTGAAGTTAATAATGTGCAATGTTTGCCAGGATGACTTTTAAATTATCAGACATTCTAGAATAAATATATCATAGTACCTAGTTTTGGAAATGCATGTATTTGTATATTGTTCTCCAACAGAATATATTTTACTCTAAAAACTACCTAAAATGCAAACTAATACTTTGTTAGTTTGGGGAAAGAAAAATTTTATGGAAGCCATTAAAAATTAGTTCACATATAAACAATATATGTCAGAAAATATACATATATTCACAACAAATTTTGAACTAGATATTTTCATAACGGGTGTCTGTGAAGAATTTTATGAAAGGATTATGTATGAAGAGAAAAGGTGACTTTTACTCGTATATACTACAGGTAATATAAGAATCTCAAATATTTTGGTCACTATATTATTTTGAAAACTTTCAATAGGTTTATTTATTTATTTATTATTTATTTATTTATTTATTGTGGATTAATTCCCAGTGAAGAGTAATTGAGGGGCAAGTTGAATGTCTACTTAAAAGAACCCTTATTTTTTTTTGTGCTTTACAATTTTCTTACAGGTATTGCATTTTAAAGTAGTAGGCAAAATTTTAAAAGAAATTTTAGTTAAGATATTGTTTTTGTTTTGTTTTGTTTTGGGAAGGCAGCAAAATTTACTCAGCAACTGAGTTTGTATTCGATGCCGATTTATTTAGCACAGATTCCCTGTGGGAATTATAATTATTTCACAGGCCAATAGCATTTATCATAATAATATCTTAATAAGCTAAGTAAAGAAATCACACTCTAAACAAGTGACAGATTAATCACATTATTGTTCCAGGCAAGGGGAGAAGAAGGAATAAAGCCCCAATGTGAGTAATGATTCCCAGCTGCCAGCAAAAAGTCCCTGGTTGCTAGAACACCGTTGCTAGGGAATGAAGATGCTGGTGTTGGTGGGCAGGGTGATCTCTTCACAGGGCACTCTGCAGCTTTTTGCCAATGCCAACCGGTCACCTTGGCCGTGCAGGAGCTAAATACCCCAAAAGTCTCCCAAGAGCTTTTAAGTTAGCGAATAATCTCCTTCCCCAAACTGAATCTCTCAAATAGTCCACAAACTGTCAGTATTTATAGTCTCAATGTCTTCCTTGTCATAGTTGATTCTCCACATGTTCTGGATAAGCCCCCAGCAGGGCCCCTCAGCAGCTGGGCTGCTGACTTCTTGTCAAGGACAATAGATGTGGAATGATGACATCCAGGCACACTTGACTTCATTCTTATATCAAAGCACATTGCTTTTGTCTTTGTTGTAAACAATGGAATTAAAACAATTTACTTAAGTCATAAGCAAATGGATTTCAATCGTATTAAACCAATATGTAACACATGTATTACATATATTAAGTAGATTTCTAAATGACCTTTGGAAGGCAAAGAAATGCAGTCTATCTCAGAGAGAAGACAAACGTAAAATTGCTTATCTAAACTCTAATTTAGGAGAAAATGTTAAATATTTTATTTTTCACAACTGAAAATGCATTTCAGTCTTTTTGCTGTTTTATAAATCCAGTTGAGTCTTTGATAGAAAATCAAATGTCATATCTTTAAAACTACAAAATAGAAACAGAGGCATGGGTACTTGGGACAAACAGTCAGCTGTCAGTGGGGCGGGGCTTGGGGAACATGATGAAAGAAGGTGAAGGGATTAGCCAAAAAAATATATATATATATGTATACCTATCACACCGACACAAACACGGTGATATAGCCAGAGAGAAAGGGGAGGGTTGTTGGGATTGGGGGGATGGGGATGGAAAGACTTTGCTTGGGGCAATGAGTGCACAATGCCAGGGGCAGTTGATGTTGCATTGAGTTGTGCACTTGAAACCTGTATGGTTTTATGAACCAATGCCACCACAATAAATGCAAAAATAAAATAAAATAATAAAATAAAATAAAATAAAATAAAAATCAATAGTATTTACCTGAAATTTTCACAAATTCGTATACTTCTACTGCAAAGGATAACTGCACATTTTCTTAAATTTTAGGGTTGTGTACACAATCCTGTTAACGTTTAAAAGTGTAGACTAGCAGAAGATATTTTCATTTCCTTAAAACTAAAATTGACTGCTACAATAGCTTCCAGGTTACTATCTAACTCTTGTGATGGATAGTGTTGAAGCTAAACAGTTTCAATTTTCTCCCAGCTGGACAACAACTTGCCTAAACAGCTGCTCCACCCTCCATCTTTGCCTCGGGGCCAACCAAGACTTGGATTTCAAAAGAGAAAAAGTAGCTAAGGGCAATGAATTGATGATGATGTTATTTTATTTTGGATAGTTATTTACTTAATTTAAACAAACAGATTTTAACTCATGCTTTATCATGAAAAGTTTATTTATTTATATTTTTGCTTTAAAAGCATTAAGCTCATCGAAAAAATAATACTGTGATTTAATATTGGGTAACTAAGAATCTATGTACTGGAAATTTTTACATATGAATTATGAGCTAGCTTGGCTTTTTAGAAGATTAAAAATGTACACATGCACCAGAGACATTTTTAAGATGCTTCACTCTTTCTGGAATATACCTTTCCAAACATCCCAATATTAGCAGGATATGGTATCAAACTTTTAGAGCTTTGACCTGGACAAAGGTGATGGCTAGGGCCAATGAGATTTGGAGAATTACAGTGAGATTAGGGCAGCCCAACTGGCAGGATTGATAAAAGGTCTCTGTGAAATCTGAAAACAATGCAAGGATCTTTGTATTTGAGTCTAACACCCTCCCAACTTAGCTATTTCTCAATAATATGATGAAATAAAAAAAAAAAAATATATATATATATATATATATATATATATATATCCTTCCTCCCCCTGCCTATTTCCTCCTGATGATGTCATAGGCTTAAGACAGTAACTAGTCATTTAGTCTTGCTATACTGTAAAAAAAGATGAGTTTCCACCCAAACATGGAGATGTGGTCAGAAGAGCGAGTTTTACAATGCCTGTATTTGTAAAATGGGAATATTCTAAATGAATCTATGGTTAAAAGTCAGAAAATTGGTTACCCTTATGGGAGGGAAGGTCAGAGTCTGTTTCTTAGCCCAGGTTTTATAACAAGTTTGTGACACTTTTGTAATTACAAGACAATATCAATAAAGGAAAAAATATATATATTGAATGTATATTATCAATCAAGTAATGCTATATAGATAATGGTTCTCTTCATTCAAGGCAGATGAAAGAGGGAAGTCAGAAAATAAGTAAATGAGTGAAAACATTTAATTTTAATTGTACTTAAATTCACTTACGAAAAATTTAGATTTTTGATTGTAATTAAATTAAAAATTTAAACAAGCTTGAAAAGTCCATTATAACACTATTAACCAGACACAACCTTATTTTTCAGGATGTGACCCCTTTGTTTTGGTACACGTGCACATGGGCATCTAGATAGAAAAGGAAAGGAGATAATAGAAGTGAAATAAGAGTTAGGGACACAGGCTTTGTTTGAGAGGAAAACTTTGGATGGAGCAGGAGCCTTTGAGACTTGTGAGTGTGAGTTACAAGTTGGTGACCTTCAGTGGAGCCTCAGGACACCTGAGAAGCTGGACTGCTCCAGGGGAATTTGTACTTATGATGGCTTCCTGAGAAAAATTACTCTTCAACATAGAAAAGGCTAACAAGGAGATTATCGAGCAATGGAGCAAAGAAGTTTGGTCCATGGTAGAGGCCATGAAGAAAGTATAGATGAGGGTTTTTAGATGGAAGTCACATAGAATGAACTAGCTTTTGCCTTGGGGCCATACGAAAGTGGCAACTATTATTGCAGCCTCTGTGGCTGTTGCTAAGTGCTGATGTAGGCAGTGCCGAGCTTCTTTTCAAAATGCTGGCATCTGAATCCTTCCTCCTGTTCTCCATGATACCCAGAAACATAGATTAATTGTCATGGAAACCATGATGAAACCACATATTTAGATAGATAAATATTTAATTTGATAGTTAAACAGACTGGTAATGGATATTTGCATTTAGATATTTGGGGATGGATCCAAAAAGTTTGTGAACATGCTGTCTCTGGTCCTGTATCCCCAGACCCTTTAATTTTAAAGGAGTTTTGGATTTTCCCTAGCTCATTAGTTGTGTTTTTGTTTTGTTGTTTTTTTTTAATTGGGGGGAAGGAGGAAGAGCAATACATTTGAGAAACTTCTGATAAGTCAAAGAAGAACTTTTTAGTGCATCTCATTTGTACTCAGCACTTCAGAGAAAACTAGATAGAATAGGACAGTAGGAGTTCCCAGCGGCTGGTTGAACCACTTACATGTAAAGCCATACAACTGTGGAGAGAACCAGAGTTCTTTGAGAAGAGCTATGGTTGTAGTTGAGAAGCAGAAGCATGCATGATGTGCTGGGACATGGCTCACAGCACTCACACACAGGAAGTAGGTTTAGAAGGTGGCCTGTGTCAGAAAGATCAGGAGTCATCACAATGATGTCCAGCAAGGACAGGCATAAAGATCGTGATTGTGCTGGGGTTTCCATGCACGTGTCACCAGGATGCCAGAAGTTTCAGCTAAAAGCAGTCATTGCGGGCTCTGTAACAGCATTAAAAAATTGCTTTCAAAGGTAAGATTTATATAAAAGATAAAATTTCAAGGTTTTTCCTGGCCAGTGTGGCTCAGCTGGTTGCGTGTCATCCCATCCAGCAAATGGTTGCTGGTTCCAATCCCAGTCAGGGCATATGCCCAGGTTACAGGCTCCATTCTAGACAGGAGGCATGCAGGAAGTAGCTGATATTGATGTTTCTCTTTCTCTGTAAAAATCAATTAAAAATATGTATAGTGTTTAAATTGCAAGGTTGGGTCCTGATCTTCTATAAAGGAAGGCTTCCCTCAATGCATAGAGAGTAAATTCCTGAAATGAAGGTAAGTCTTTCAATGACAGTTGGCACCGGGAGGTAAGCTAAGTGTGGTAGTAAAAGGAGTTGGGAGAGGAGAATAGAATGTGTGCATTCCATGGAGTAGTGGGAAAGGAAGGAAGCAAGAGGAATTCAACCTACTGCTTTTGCTGCTATATCCCTTGAATTCATGAGAGTATTCAATAAGACGACCAACTCCTTTAAAGTAGTTATTTTGGGAGTGAAGAGAGAGGTTAGTAATATTTGGACAGTGGGTGTAAATTGGGATTTGTGGGCACACTATTATTAGGGCAATTTTTGCATACAACAGCTAGAAGGTTCCATGACATGGGAGGGCACAGTTAATCTTTCACTTGAGACCAGAGTTCTGAGTCATTTGGACCTTGAGCACTGCCAAAGCTGTGGGGGATAGCTGCTTGCCCAGTGTTCAATCACTTACTGAATTGTCTTCCTACTTTCATCTCCATAGGTCTCTGCTTTAAGAAAATTATGAATTTCTTGAGAGAAGAGATTGTGCTTAATGCTGTGTATATGACATAGGAATCTATATATTAAAGGTAAAATAAGAAAGAGGGGAAACAAAGATTACTCAATTTTGAAGTTAAAGTTAAATCTTAAATCTTTCTTTTACTCTTTCCATCTTGTGGTAATAAAAAAAGAAGCATGGTGTAAGAATAAAATGTCAAAACTATAGAAAAAAATACCAGCTTCAATCACATGGTTTACTAATTATTTATAAAAATCTCTGAATTTCCTGTTTACAAAATTTCTTTGTCAATATTTAGGTATTGGTTATAATAATTAAATAATTTAATTTTATCTGTATTTTCATCAATGTAAAAGAAAAAGAAAAATTAGTAAATTATAAAAAGAGTTAAAATAAAATGTGCAAATAAAAATTTCTCACAAATATTTCAATCACATTTTGCAAGCATTTATTTTTTCTCTCAAACATAGCAAAGAAATATATGCCAAAATACAGGAGCGAGACTTACCAGATGCCCAACAGCCTCCAGCCACATAGCTATTGGTCAAAACCTGAAAATGCACAGATGTAAGACAGTCTGTTATTCTGCTTTAGGCACTATTTTCAGTCCCCAGTAAAGTCACTGAAGTGTATGACATCAGATAAATCTATTTTTATTTTAATTTTGTAATTTTGATTAAATGAAGACTTTCAACTTATTATATATAAACATCATTTCACTAATTCTATTTATATCTTATTTTTCATGGTCATATGAATGGAATAAAATATTTGATAAGCTAATAAGTCACATAAATATAAATATTCTCAGCTAAATAAAGTTGATTAATTAATTTCTTAGATAAACTTTATTTTAAATAATCTTACCTAATAATAGACAAACATGTAAATTGACCATACCTCCGCTACACCCACAGCCAATCAGAGTGAGTATGCAAATTAACCCAACAAAGATGGCGGTTAATTTGCATACACAGGTGCTGAGTGACTGGGGGCGGGCAGGATGCTTGTATCATCCTATGGAGGTGACGCAGGCATTCTGCCCCATCCCCGGTCTCTCAGGGCCTCTGGGCAGCGTGGGAAGGCAATGATGGCAGTCAGGGAAAGAAGGCCCATTCTAGCAAGAATCTTCGTGCATCAGGCTTCTAGTTTTTTATAAAAATACAACAAAAGCCAGGCTAGTTATGGCTTGGTGCTTGAGAGTCCACCTATGGACTAGGAGTCATAGTTTGATTCCCAGTCAAGGGCACATGCCCAGGTTGCAGGCTCAATCCACAGTAGGGGGCATGTTGGAGGCAGCTGATCAATGATTCTCTCTCATCATTGATGTTTCTTTCTCTCTCTCTCTCTTCCTATCTGAAATCAATAAAAACATATTTAAAATATAATAATAAAATAAAACCATGTATTCTAAAAGAAAAATAAATACATTGGTTTTGTCCCCAATGCCATTGCTGCCAAGGTAACCAATAATTTCCACATTTCTAAATTAAATGATCAAGGTTTAGTTCTCATCTAACTCATCAACATTTGGCACAGTTAATTACTACATTATCTTTGAAAGAGTTCATTCACTAATGTTAACGTAAAAACATTCAAACCTGTAAAGAATTTTTGTGAGTTTATTTGAGCCAAACTATGGACACTTGCCAGGAAGCAGAATCTCAAGGATTGGGATAATGCTCGGGAGAATGGGGGTTTTTCACCTTGTTTTATACATTACAATCAAAAGAGGAGACATAAAGGGGTCACATGAAATCCATTGGTGATAGGTTAGGGAGGCGGGAGAAAGCAAAGCTGGGAAACCTCTGGGATTGGATAAAAAGCAAAATGATAGACACATACTTCTTTTACTTAGGTGAGTGCAGGATAGTGAACAATCAACAATTAACAAGATAACAATAACAATGAAGGAATTTGTGGTCTCTGTCCTGGCGCATTTGGTTGTGACCCAGGGGTCTAGAAAAAAGGAAATGACAAGTTACCCAGACTTTTCATAGGTATGTTATCTTAGATGCAAAAAAGGCCATAGGCTCAGTTAAGGTATAGATTGACCTTGTCAGGGAAGATACCCACCTAGGACATGACTACCCACCATAACTGCCTTCAGTTAAAGTCTTAATTTCAAACCATCCTTTGTGGTTACTTTAGGTCTTTGAGTTTGCAAGACTGCCATGAAGGCCTTCCCTGAGCTTCTCAGGTTAGTATGTGGCCCCTTTCGTCCACACTAAGTATATCCCCTCCTTCACCATCTACTTAGTCTCAAACTCCCTTTCCATTTCCTCTTCATATTCCCGGGCTAACAACCTTGGCATGCCCAAGAAACCTCTTTTCTTCCATACTGCAACTGCTCCCTGGATGATCATAGCTTCAAATCCTACCTGTATTCTTTTGACTCCCAGGTTTGGGTGTTCATCCTCTAAAATCTAGACAAATCTAACCACTTAGAAAACATTTTCAGGTGGGTGTCTCCTAGACATTTTAAACTTACAATTGGCATAACTGAACTTGGGACTTTTCCCTCTAAATCTTCTCATCCTTTAACTCCATCAAACCAGATAATTCTCTCCTTACAATAGATAAGGCCAAAATCAAAAGCAAAAGCTCAGATTGATGTTCGATTTTTCACAATGTAAACCATTAGAAATTTTCACAGACTTGACCTTGAGTACTCATGCAGGGACATATGAATTATGGGGACCTTGAAACAATGAAGCACTATGTTTTGAAAACTAGGCAATCACATGGTGAAACTTGATACAAGTTTCAGAATAGCTTTTATTTTATTGCTTCCCAGTGAGGAAAAAAAAAAAAAAAAGATGTGGAGATGAAAATATATCTGTTAACCTCCCATTCCTGTTACTACATAAAATTACCACAACCATAGTGACTAACAGCTGTACAAATTAAATGTCATAGGTTCTGGAGAGTAAGAAACTCAAAATGGATCTCAAGTGGCTAAAGTCAGTGTGTCAACTGGTTATTGGCCCTCCAGTTTTCTTCTGGAAGCTTAAAGGAAGGATCCATCCTCTTAACTTTTTAAGTTTCTAGAAGTTGTTCATAATCTTTAAACAGTGGCTCCATCTTATCTTGGAAGCCAACAACCACTTTATTCTGAGCTCTCCTTTCATTATCCCAAATTTCTCTCTGATCACCCGGCTTCCCCCTTTCTTTTATAAGAAACCCTGTGCTTCTATTGGTTCCACCTGGATAATTCAGGCTATATCCCATCTCAAGATCCTTAAATTAATCTGCCCAGCCTGCTGTGGGGGTCAGTAGTTGAGCACTGACCTATGGACCAGGAGGTCACGGTTCAATTCCAGGTCAAGGAACATTCCTGGATTGCAGGCTTGATCCTCAGTTTGGGACGTGCAAGAAGCAGCCAATCAATAATTATCATTCATCATTGATGTTTCAATCTCTCTCCCTCTTTTTTCCTCTCTGAAATCAATATATGTTATATATATTGATTCTTAAGCTAGTCACATCTGCAAAATCTCTTTTGACCTATGAGGTAGCCTGTTCACAAATTCCTGGATTTAAGACACAGGCATCCTTGGGATTCTAACAAATGTTTATGCCTGCCACAATATAGAGAGGCAACTCATGTGTAGGACATAGAGACTAGGTAGATTTTCATACCTCAAATTACTGGCTACAAGCACCAAGGTAATCCTTGATGATTCATTCATGCATACAAATATTAACTAATTTCAGAGAACATTTTTATATAGTGATGAAATAGTACAAATTTTTCAAACAAAGTAAAGTTAGGTATTTCAATTACTTCCTATAAGAAGAATAAAATAAGTAATGACATAAGTAGAACTAAAATTTATATATCCTATCTAATAAAAGAGTAATATGCAAATTAACCATCACTCCACGACAAAATGATGGCACCCATGGCCACAAGATGGCGGCGCCCAGTCCTCTTAATCCCGGCAGAGTCCGCCCAACAGCGGCAGTCCAGGGTGTCCGGCTGGGAGGCACCAGCACAGCGGCTTGGGCTGGGGTCTCAGACTGGCAGGGCCCCGACACGAAGCCGCGTGATCGCTGGCAATTGCTGGCAAGTGGCAGTGGCTTGAGCTGGGGTCTCAGACCAGTCGTGAGGACAGCTTGGGCTGGGGTCTCAGACCTGCAGGGCCTGGCACCCAAGCTGCATGATCACCCAGCCAGCAGCAGCAGCCTGGGCTGGGGTCTCAGGCCAGCAGGGCGGTGCACCCCCACCGTGCTATCTTCAGGCCAGGGAAGGCAGCCTGGGCTGGAGCCTCACACCCCCACCGGGCTATCCCCAGCCAGGCTGATATGGCAGCCTGGGCAGGGGTCTCAGCCTGGCTGGGCTGAGGCGGCAGCCTGGGCTGGGGTCTCAACCTGGCCAGGGCCCGATCCCCTTCCAGCGGTGGCAACCTGGGGTCTCGACCATTGAGGCACACCAGCCAGGCAGATATGGAGGAATCTTAAATGTTTTTTTTTTTAATAATATATATTTTATTGATTTTTTACAGAGAGGAAGGGAAAGAGATAGAGAGCTAGAAACATCTATGAAAGAGAAACATCGATCAGCTGCCTCCTGCACACTCCCCACTGGGTATGTGCCCCCAACCAAGGTACATGCCCTTGACCAGAATTGAACCTGGGACCCTTGATTCTGCAGGCCAATGCTCCATCCACTGAGCCAAACCAGTTAGGACTGTCCAATATGCTAAATAAAAAACCCTATCTAATAAAGAGGTAATATGCAAGGGAGGGCATTTGGGGGTGACCGGGGTATCAGAGGAGGGCAGTTAGGCGTTGATTGGGCTGGCAGGGGAGTAGTTAGGGGGTGATCAGGCTGGCAGGCAGAGCAGTTAGGGACAATCAGGAAGGCAGGCAGGCGAGTAGTTGGGAGCCAGCAGTCCTAGATTGTGAAAGGGATGTCTGACTGCCTGTTTAGGCCCCATGTATTGGGCCTAAACAGGCAGTTGGACATCCCTCAAGGGGTCCCAGATTGGAGAGGGTGCAGGTTGGGCTGAGAGACACCCCCCCCCCGGTGCACAAATTTTGTGCACCGGGCCTCTAGTATTTATATAATTTACTAGTGGCCTGGTGCAGGAAATTTGTGCACATTAAAAGGGAATTAATTAGAGGAAATATTTTAATATTGCTATTTGCCCTTTCTCTATAATAAAAGTGTCAAAGATAAAAGAAAATTAGTAAAATGTATATGAAAATCTTCCTCCTGTCAGAGTTTGGGGCGCACCTCAGGCCCCAGAGTCCAGTCCCTACCCACCCATGTGAGCCTCGAAATAGTGTGAGACCCAGTCCTGGCCAGCTGCACCCCTGTCAAGCCCTGGTGGGCAGGAGGTACAGCCTCAGGTCCCCCAGCCTGACGCTGGGTGGGGGAGCACAGCCTGGGTGGGAGGAGGGTGCAGCTGCAGGTCTCCTGTCAAGCCCCGCCAGGCGGAGGGCACAGTCTCAGGTCCCCTGGCCCAGGGCAAAGGGCATGGCCTGAGGTCCCTCAGCCTGGCACCAGGGTGGGGGCATGCCTTGAGGTCCCCCATCAAGCTCTGCCAGGTGAGGGGCATGGCCGAGGTCCCCCATCAAGGCCCACCAGACAGGGGTGCGGCCTGAGGTCCCCAGTCAAGCCCTGCTGGGCAGGGGGCACAGCCTCAGGTCCCCTGCCCCTGCCTGGCTCCATGCAGCCTCAAGTCCCTGCTGATTGCTCCTTACGGGAACCCAGCCTCCACTGTGGAGGCAGCCATCTTGTGATGGCATGAGGGTTAATTTGCATATTACCTCTTTATTATATAGGATATTCTCCATTGTAATGGAGGATTCAGAAGAATAAGTTGCCTGTCCAGGGTCACATAAGTGATCGATGATAATAGTTGAGTCAAGAACCAGAGCTCATTCTACCTTTAATTTCTGAGACAATGTCCTTAAATTTAACTAAACTCAGTGGCCTCCAAAGAATACATGAAAAATATGTCCACACTCTCTGCTCCTGTTTTCTTTCATTTGTCTTGAGGTTATTGTAAATTTTCCTATAAGAATATTTTATATCTGTATTTTCTTAAATAGGAGATAACTTTCAAGAAACTTGTGTGATCTGTATTACTTAATGTAATGTGATATCAATAATAATTCTATTTAAAACAATTATTTCTCCCTCTTTGAAGGATTACCTGGTTACTTGATGTCAGATGCTTTCCACTTAAGTAGTATTAACCTAAAGGAAAAAAGACCAAGTAAGAGGTAAGGATTTATAAGAACTTTAATGTTATAACTTGTGGCTCAATGTTTGAATTTGGGCAGCTTGAGTTCTGAGACATTTGCAGAGCATAACTTTGCCTTTTTGGGCTCTGGATCTACTTGTGGAGCAAGCAGCCATCTCTGTGCTGATGGTACTATTTGATAAGTTGTGCTCCTCACATCGGTGTTAAGTAATACTCCCTGTGCTATCATTGTGGGATCAAAGACAGCCTTTGTTCTGTAGGCCTGGGCTAAAACTCGTATTTGACAAATGCTTAATCATATATTACCTATTGTGCTCACCTCACAACTCTACCTGCTCTACCACTGAATCCATTACCACTGAATCCATAACCACTGAAAGTCCAGTTGCCCCACTAAAAAAATGAAGTTTATGTTCTTGTTTTCCCTAGCAATCCACCTCTTTAATGATCAGCTCCTTGCAACTTTTGCCTTTATAAACACTGCCCTATCCTCTTCATCTTGCAACTTATTCCCTGCTCATCTTGAGGGCTCAACATCCCAGAATACAAATCATCCTACCTAATAAAATAGTAATATGCAAATTGACCGCACCTTCGCTACGCCCACCATCCAAAGCCATGCCCACCGGCCAATCAGGGTGAGTATGCAAATTACCCACCACAGATGGTGGGTAATTTGCATACGCTGAGGGAGGGAGGAGTGAAGACTGAAGACAACTTAGAAGGAAGACGGAGGAAAAGTGGAAAGGAAGATGGCTGCCAGAGGGAAAGCCCGGGCAGGGCGGGGCGGGGTGGAGCGGGGCAGAGCGGGGTGGATGGCAGAGGCGCGCAGGTGCAGGCGCGGTGGCCACAACAGCGGCGGCAGCTGCAGCACATGCAACCGCAGCGACCGCTTGCAGGATTTTTCCTGCAAATGGGCTACTAGTTATCTTAATAAACTCTCTTGGAAATTTCTTTAAAAATGGTATCTCCAGACTTGTTTTCGGAGACGATGTGCATTTATTTGACATGAAAAGAATTGCAATCCACAGGCACAGATTCAGGCAGAAACCCAAATTAAGTACTGATTATGGGGTAAAGGCAAGGAGTTATTACGGGGAAATGAAGGGAAATAATTACATGAATAGAAGAAAGGAATTCTGATGCTAGCAATCTAGGTCATTCTTTGGCTATACACGGCAGATTACTGATTCAAAGAATGTCCATTATCATAAATCCTTGTCTGCTCTCCTGTTAGCTTTACAAGCAGTTATAAGACAATGTTGATTTGGCCCAGTCCAAAGGTAATTTTGCCCATTTCAAACTTTCCAAAGGTTCAGAAAGTAAGATGTGTAAGGCAGTTGCTCAGAAATTGCTGCTCCAGCTCTATTTTAAAATTGCTCCACGTATGTCAACTTTTCACAGAAACTAATTTCAATTAATTATTTGGAAAGAGACAACTAAAGGGTTTATTCTTGAATTGCTATTGTGAAATGGTTATAATTTAAATGGAATCTGGCCTGCTATTTTTAAATGAGGCAGAGCCTAAAGATAAACCATTTGGAGTATACAAAATTGACTTGTGACATTTTAGATGGCAAGATACTTTTAAGTCCTATTTTCATTCATGTTTATGATCTGTGAATGTGTTTGAAGTTCTGCTTTTACTGACAAAGACAAACTAATTGTATAATTTAGGCAGTTGTGGTTATTGGATTAGTTCCTCCTCTGTGTGAAAGCATGACTGAAAGAACTCTGATGGCAAAAACTTAGCAGAGAAAGTCAACTAGTTATTCTGTCACTTCATAATGGCAGCTTTTTATCCTCGGACCCAAGGTCAATTGCATTGTCTTTGGTGAAAGAGAACTATCACTAAGAAAGATTTTACTGGGCAGCAATTCTGAATCCATTTCCTCTGATGAAATGTCAATAGCTTTCTAGGACAAAATGTAGTTTTTCTAGAAACAAAGGTGAAATTGGTTTGAAAATGTACTCCACAAATCAATCCCCTTCAATATAAAACATTTGAGAAAGAAAAATTAACAAGTAATCCAATATGCTGTTATGTTTCTATCTTTTTTATTTTAATTCATCAAACATACTATATTTTCTCCAAAAAACCAATTTAGGGAAGCATTGATGTTCTTCTAATGGTTTTAGAGTCATAAAACTTGTAGTAAAAAATCAGCTGCTGTGAACCTAAAAATCCTTGAAAACTAACAAGGGATAAAACTCCCTGAAAGGACAGACTCATAGAATAATACATATTATGTGGAACTATAGAAAAGAAACCAGAATATTAATAAAACATATTGTCATATATACTCAAAATAATATATCACTAGATATGATTTTTAGTTTTTGCTAAAAACATATTTATCATTTATAGAAATATCAGATTCTATCTTCTAAAATTTTTATCAACATTATTAAATTTACAAAAGCATCTTTTTTTTTTTTTTTAATGGGAAGGGAGTGAGGGGTAGTAGAGGGTAAATGGGGCCAATTATATGGTGATGGAAGATGATTTGACTTTGGATTATATATCATAGTAAAGCACACTTGAAACCTATATGACACTGAGCCAATGTCACCCCAATAAATTTAATAATAATAAAAATGCAATTCTTTTTTCCCAAACCAATGAAGGTATAACTTAACCCAAACAGAAGATATCAATAATAATATTTCTTATAAAAATGTTAAACTCCTTATAAATCTTTTCATAATTAACATTAGTAGCTAGCCAATTTCCTTAAAACTTTGCAGTGTTAATAGTCACATACTATAAAGAATTTGGGTATAAAATAGCAATTCCCTAAATGCATAGTTTTACTCACATGCATAAGTGAAAAGGGACTTGAAATAGAAATAGAGTTGGGAACAGAAGGAAGGGAGGCAAGCATAGGAAAAGGCATAAAAAGAAAAGCCACTAATTAGTGTACAGTATCCCTGTACAGGAAGGCAGGTTTCAGGCACCAGAAATAGCTAAGAGGATCTCGATCCCTTGATCGGCACATGGTAAGGCTATTTGGGAGATGGCAACTGAATAGTGAGCTGCACTTCCACAGGACACAGAGGGCCACCAAGATGATCCCCCTGAAGTAGCAAGAGGTTTTTGGAGGATCATTTCAAAATTTCAAATGCTGGTTAGGGCAATTTTGTGCTTCCTAAACTTCTGGACCTCCCCATGACAGGAGCCTTTTGAGGGCTCAGCTGCATAATACACTACCCTGCACAAAGCTGTCCTGTGAAGACATTCAGATGTGATAAAGCAGTGGAACGTAGAACTGATATGCGCTAAAGGACTGCATCCATGGGAGCGATCCTTGGACTGGGGCAGGGAGAAGCTGAGTGTCTGTACAACTTGAGTGCCACTTGGATTTTCAGTAATGTCAATACAGTTACAGAGCACATGGACGATGCTCTGCTCGGTATGTTGACTAGAAGAAAAGGTATTGAATCCATACACAAAAGACATCTTACCCTTGCTAGAAGGAAGAGCAATCATTGAGGCTAACACCAAAGAGAATGACAATGTCATCAAGTGCTTAACAAAGGTGGGAGGGCCAATGAAGATTGACTATTTCTGCTTCCACATAACTCAGCCACTTCAGGCTTACTGAACAGACTCCAGTGAATGTGCAGCCCAATGATCCTTCAGCCACGCCTGCCTCAGGAAAGTCTAATTTTATTGTTCCATTCTTTCTGCCGAGGCCAGCTGTGTTCTAGTGTACAACCCATGGGTGTGACTTCCTATTATCTTTAAGAAGCTCTGTTTCTAAATATCTGTTGAAATGAGAACCACACAACCTCTGGCAAAAGCCACAACCACCATAAATCTCATGTGGCTGATGCCTGTAACTCTAAATGCCTGAAATCTTTCATGTCCATCCTATATTAAATAACTGGTTCCTGCCCTTCTATACCAGGTAGCTGAAGAACTGTGTTCAATCCCACCTATGTAGTGTGTATGTATTGCTCAAGTTTTGGACTGTGGACTGTGGAATAACCATCAGGCTATATTTCAGCTGCAGAAGCTGAAGTGGTATAGTATGTCCTCAGAAAGATTGCTGGCACCATCAAAGATAACGTCTAAAACTGACAAGTTAGAGGTGAGCTGTCTAATTCTCAAACCTATTGTTGGGTGTGAGTTCCTGCCATAGCCTGTAATGACTGCTTGTTGTTATCCTAAGAAAATATTTTCAACCACTATATTTATCCAAACTATACAGGTTGAGGAATAGATGTGGTCCTTAGTGAGTAACAAGAAAGATCAGAAAAGCTCAGCAACTATAATCATTCAAATGGCAAAATGTGTTATTTTTGTCTTTCGGAGAGATTGTCTGTTTTCCCTCTGGCGGGGCCCATATGTCTCAATTCATCTGATCCAAGGGAACAGGAAATAGTGATGTGAAAATGTATGCCCATGAAATATAATGGAAAACTTACTTACAGAAGTAGGAAAACACTATCCAGCTATTTTAGGTACTGAAGTGGCTTTTCTCACTATTATTCCTAGTGATTTACTTAATAAAATTTTTGCTTTTTGCCCCCATTGTGTTAGGCTTGACTAGAAGTCTTTGTTCCAGGGAACAGAAAATGATTCCCTTGAGCTAGAAGTTAAAATTGCTCTCTGGCCTCTTCGGGATTCTTATGCCATTGAATTAAAAGGCAAAGAAGGGGTCATGGTACTTGCTGGGGAGAGTGATCCTATTACAGAGAAATTGGTTTGCTATTACACAATGGAAGTAAAAAGTACTATATCTGAAAAGTAGGAGATCCTCAGGGTATGCTTATATACTAAAACTATCTCTAATTTAAAGTTTATTAAAAAATTAAATATAAACTATCAGGAACCTTTGAACATGGTGATATCATAAGCAATATTTTGCTAATACTTGGTTAATGTTATATAGCAGATTTTCATCCCCACAGTATAAAAATATACATTTCAAAAATTTCAATATTATATTTATTATTTGGCAAGTGTTATTCTGATTTGTCACCTGAAATTTGTTTCAAGGCATTTGGGATTTTGATAGTTTACACAAGACTTTATGAGATAAAAACATTCTATAAAATAACTTAAATTTAACATTGATAATGTTTTCATGGTAGGGTAACACCAATATTCTTGATTTTTGGATATTAAAGTGAGTACCATACAATTTATATCATATATCATATAAAGAAAGAAATCTAAAAGGACTGATTAAACACTCTAATGTATATACTTTCTTATATGGGTCATTAAAGGCTACACATTTGTGATTTATGAAATAAAATGGAAAGAATTGTCTGAAAATAACCAAAGGGTATTGGTGATGGTTTCATATACATCTAAAAATAAAGTAAAAGAAGCAGAGACTAGCTACCCTTTTTTTACTCAAGGACATAATCACTGAAGTAGCTTTTCCTTTCATCACAGTGAAATGTCTGTACATAGGCTGATGAGTAATGACGACAAGTGTCACATCCTTTCTGAGGACCCTGCTAACTCAGTTTATTAAATGTATTCAACTAATGAAGCAGAAGTCACAAGATCAATTCCCTTGTGGTCTTTATATTTTCCTAACTGCCACCACACAAAATCATTTAGAGAATTTAGACTGGAAACATATAGGCATTCAGTCTAGTTAGGCATCTTAATTAGGTCAGTCCCCTGCCATTAGAATGAAGCCTCTCTCTGAAAGCATTTTGTAGAGAAGCTTTTTAAAAACAGTTTGTTTCAATATACACCATTTAACCAAATATTTTCTCCAAATTTATGTTTTCATATGCTAATCTAAATACCAAATGCTTTTAATTAATAGGAACAATAGGGTCACATAAACTTGTAATTGAAGGAACAAATTTATCACTTTTTTTTTGTCTTTTGATTAGTTTTTCATTTGTCCTTCATATAATAAAAATTAAGCAATAAAAATGACACTTAGGGCCCTAGCTGGTTTGGCTCAGTGGATTGAGCATTGGCCTGTGAACTGAAGGGTCCTGAGTTTGATTCCAGTCAAGGGCACATGCCCAGGTTTTCTGGCTCCATCCCCAATAGGAAGAGTGCAGGAGGCAGTTCATAAGTGGTTCTCTGTCATCATTGATGTTTCTATCTCTCTTCTCTCCCTCTCCCTTCCTCTCTAAAATCAATTTTAAAAAAGTTAAAAAAAAAGCTTTAAAAACGTTACTTTAAAAATTAATTATGAAGATATATTTCTCAATTATTGATATCTGTACTTGTATTGATATAAGTAGATTAAGAATTTACATATGTTTAAAGACTCTAGATGATAGGTGATAGATGTTGGATAGATAGAAAGAAAGGTAGATAAAAATGTAGTGAAAGTGTATTTTAAAAATCATGGATTTATGGTGATGAGTAATCAACTAATGGAATAGATGCATAGTTTATTACTTATACACAAAAAGTCCAATCCAAGCTCATCTGAGATAAAATTTTTCACTTAAAAACTACTTTTGATAATTAAAAACATGAGTTAAATTAACTTTACTAAAATAATTCAACATAAGGTTGAAGTGTGTAAGCATTCATTGATCAACAAATGGCACCTTTTTCTATGGAAAACAATCACAAGTTTAATGTGAAAGATAAAGTGATATTTGCATCATCCTATAATAGACTAATATGCTAAGTGTCCAGTCATCTGGTTGGCTGTCCAACCAATCAAAGTGTAATATGCTAATGATATGCTAAGGCTGCTCAATCACTTGCTATGATGTGCACTGACCACCAGGGGGAAGATGCTCTGATTGGTAGGTTAGCTTGCTGCTGGGGTCTGGCCAATCTGGACTGAGTGAGATGGGCTGGACATGCCCTGGATCCCTCCCGCAGTTCCTCCCTGGCTGGCCAACCTCCTGCATCCCTTCCCGGCCCCGATTGTGCACCAGTGGGGTCCCTTGGCCTGGGCCCTCTCACAATCCGGGACCCCTCAGGGGATGTCAGAGAGCTGGTTTTGGCCCAATCCGGCAGGCCAGACCAGGCCAAGGCCAAGGGACCCCATTGGTGCACGAATTCATGCACCGGGCCTCTAGTCCTATATAATAAAAGGCTAATATGCATATCGACCTAACAGCTGAATGGCTGGTCACTATGATGCACACTGACCACCAGGGGAAGACACTCAATGCAGGAGCTGCCTCCTGATGGTCAGTGTGCTCCCACAGGGGTAGCGCCACTCAGCCAGAAGCCGAGCTCATGGCTGGTGAGCACAGTGGCAGTGTCGGGAACCTCTCCTGCCTCTGTGGCAGCACTAAGGAACCCTCAGGGGATGTCCGCCTTTGGGCTTAGGCCCATTCCTCGCGGGAATCCAGGGAAGCCATCCTGCCCAGGGGAACACCATGTGTTCCAGTCCAAAAATTCTTGTATCAAATATATTGTCATTTCCTCAATATGGACAAAAAAATATAGAAAATACTTATAAATTTGCCTTTTTAATCCACTAGTTTATGATATATTAAAGTGAACTTGTTTATAGTTATTTCATCCTTGATTTACAGACACAACACATAGACACATACTTGTATATTTATGTCCCACTAAATTTTAATAATAAAAATTCAAACTTAAAATATCTAAAATTTTGATAGACATGGTGTGTTAATTTATAATTAAAACATTGCTAGATGATTCAACATTTTTTCTTACTGCATGGCAATTCATATGGAGAGACAGTATAGTATCGGAATTAATATCATGTAGTAATAATATGTGGAATGTCCAAAAAATATATACACACTTAACAGCTGGTAGCTCAAATGATGTTTCTTTCTTTTCAGATTTAACCCATTTGATTTAATAATTATTCAAAGTGTGTATATATTTTTGGGACACCCTTTATAATGAAATGCAGAATAAATAGGGTTTAAGATCATGAGCAATGATGTAAGACTGCCTGGGCTTGAGTCCTGGTTCTGTCACTTAACAGCCATGTTTTATGTTTCAAGTATTTCACTCTATGAGCAGTGTCTGGCACATGGTAGCATTATGTGTGTCTCTATTCACTTGCTATCATCATCATCATCATCATCATCATCATAATCATTATCATTATCATCATCATAATGATGACACCCTGCACATAAACTCCCCCACACAAACACATACCTGCATATTTAACATTTTAACCCCATATATATGTATATATATTCCAATGTAGCTTAATCCTCTGACCTCAATAAACCTCTGCTTTTAATGAAACCCTCTGAATCCTCTTCCCACTTGGTGGCCACCTACCTTTTTTGGAGCTTAAGAGATAGAGAGAATAATTTGGTTACAATAAATTGTTTAAACCCTTCAATCTTAATTAATGCTAATTTAATTTACAAGTTCCAGGATTGAAAGGCTTTTCTATTTCTCAGAAGAAAGAGAGTTCACATAGCTTGCTGATAGAAGAGGTGGCAAAGAAACTGAACTATTTTAACACTGATATATTAATATCGACCTGAAAGAGCACAAGGTGTGAAGTGCCATTAAATGTTTTCAAACATGCATACATGCATCTTTGCAAAACACAATAGTTGCTGTATTTTGTTTCCTCTGCTGAATTACAATAATTCCCTAGAGAGAATTTTTTACCCAGAACAATTCTACAAAACTGTTCATTTCTGTGCTCAAATAAGGCTCTTAAATTCATCTTTCTTCATTACATTTCTATTATAAATAGAGAATCTATAGGCATAACTTAGCAACAGGGAAGTCTTTCCTGGATAAGTTCTAAAACTACCTGATTTTCTTCTCCATGTGATACAACCATCTTAAGTTTCTCTAATGCAAATTTTGCAAAGAATCAGGCAATTACTTTCCATTATCTCGTACGTACGTCAGTTAATGTGAAACTGACTCATCTGTTTGTTTATTGTTTTCCCTGCCCTTATGAAGTTGGTTCCATTTGAATTGTCATTTGTTTAGTATTATATATATAATTATGTAAATATTTTTTAAAATATCATTAGAACTTGAACATATTAGTATATTTTATATTCAATTTTACTCCTAAAATCATCTACAGATACTTTCTGAATAGATTTTAGCTCTACCACATGTGGTTACATTTCTAAGTGCTATTTACTTCATTTGCAAATAGCTTTTCTCTTTATATCATCAATGCATGGGGTGCAAACCCATTATCAAGGCAAATGGAAGTAATATCTGCACAGTGTAGCCTTTTATAGAACTTCAAGTCTACTTGTTCAAATGCAAATTCTCCCCCCTCAGGATTTTTCTGACTTCTGTGCATGTTGTGTAATTTATTAATTTTGTATAAACATTTGAATACATATATATTCTAGTCTTTTACCAATATATTATCATCAGAAGTCCCCACTGATTGATCCTGCTTATTTACCAAGCTTTGGACTAGGATATGAAAGATAAGTTTAAGTATCATTTTTAATGAGCCTTGGGTCAGCCCCAGTACCAACAAAAATTTAGGGAGAACCCTAACCCACTTGACTTAGTGGATAGAGCATCGGCCTGTGGACTGAAAGGTCCCAGGTTCGATTCTGGTCAAGATCATGTACCTTGGTTGCAGGCACATCCCCAGTAGGAGGTGTGCAGGAGGCAGCTGATCGATGTTTCTCTCTCATCGATGTTTCTAACTCTTCTCTCCCTTCCTCTCTGTAAAAAATCAATAAAATATATATATTTTTTAAATTCAGCGAGATGTTGAACAAAAGAAAATTGATCCAGTCAGTAGGAAAAAAAAAGACAACATGGTAATTTGCAACAAGATAGTAGAAGCAATTCCTAAATTATCAGTAATTGCAACATATGCAAAGGTATACAATAACCTACCTTATAGATAGAAAAACTATATTTTGATTTAAAAATAATTCATCATTATGTTATTTTCATAGATACATTTAAAAATAAAAGACATGAAAAGATTAACAAACCGAAAAATGTTTTCATGTGAACATCGTCCAAGTATAACATCTCTACAGAAAAAGTACAGATCAAAAGGATATAGCTTGATATATCTCCATAAAAAAGAAGAAACAGATCCACAATTTCCCTTGTCAGAACTTCCAAGCACTCTTTTATCCCAAGAATATCCATTTTCAGGTTTATGAAAGTTTTGAACTGTTTACAAATGGAGTTACATACTGTGTACCATATTGTGCCTGATTTTATTACTCCAATTGTTTTTTCAAAATTTACACATTTTTTTTATGTAATTGTAGTTTGTTCATTCTAGCAGCTCTTACATAAATTTGTTTCTATTGCTTTACTATATATTACCCCTGAACATCAAGGCTTAAAAAAACAAACGTTTATTAGCTTCAAACTTTCTGTGGGCCAAGTATCTGGGCAGAACGTAGTTGAGTACCTCTGGCTCATAGTCTGCCCTAAGGCTGCAGTCAAAGTATAAGCCAGTGTGACAGTCATCTCAAACCTTTAAAACAGGAAAAACTGCCTGGCTTGTGTGGCTTAGTCAACCCATGAACCAATTTATCACGGTTTGATTTCCAGGCAGGGCACGTGACTGGATTGTGGGATCGATCCCCAGTAGGGGGTATGCAGGAGTCAGTTGATGGATGATTCTCTCTCATCATTGATATTTCTCTTTCCCTCTCCCTTCTTCTCTCTGAAAATCAATAAAACATATTAAGTACACACACACACTCCCAGCTGGTATGGCTCAATGGTTGAGCATCAACCTATCAACCAGGAGGTCAGGGTTAGATTCTTGGACAGGGCACATGCCTGGGTCGTAGGCTCAGGATAGTGCTGGAGGCAGCCGATCAATGATTCTCTCTTGTCACTGATGTTTCTAGCTCTCTCTCCTCTCCCTTCCTCTCTGAAATCAATACAAACATATATATATATATATATATATATATATATATATATGTATATATATATATTTTTAATATATGTATATATATTAAAAAAAAAAACAAGAGGAAAAACTGATTTCAAGTTAACTTGCAGGTCCACACTGAATGTTGTTAAGAAGCATTGGTTCTTTGTCTTGTGAGCCTCTTTGTAGGTCAACTCAGGACATGGCAGCTGACCCCTCTCAGTGTGAGTGGGAAAGGGAGAGAGAACATCCAAGAAAAAGGCTCCAGTCCCTTTGTTATTGAATTTCAAAAGTGAAATCCTGTTACTTCTCTTGTATACTAATGATTAGAAGTAAGTCAATAGTGCTAGTCCACACTCAAAGGAAGTGATTACACAGAATGTAAATACCAAGAATCAGGAATCTTTGGGAACCCTAATAGAGACTGTCTACTAAATCCACTGTATGAATATATTTAAGTTTACTTATCCATTCTAAAGTAAAGGCATAATTGGGTTTTTTATTTTTAGCTATTACAGAGGAGGATCCTGAGAATAGTCCTATACATTGTTTTGGAAAAATATGTAAAATATTTTTTCAAGTTTATACCTAAAAGTGGAATTACAGGTGTACATGATATGCATACATCCAGCTTCTTAGATACTTATAGTTATGTATTGTCATTGCAAAAATTAAAATTCCAAACAGTAGTGTATTAAAAAAGTTAATAACTTTATTATATTTAAAGATCTCCATTATTTCCTTTATTCAGTGCCTTGTGTATCATCAAAAATTATATAATCAAGATCCTAAAGATATTTTCCTCTGTCATCTTCTGTAATTTTTATTATTTAAATTGCATGCTTTGATCTAGATTACATTTGAAAGTTATGTTTGTATATGTTGTGAGTTAGAAGTCAAGATACAGACACATATTTTCCATTTGCCTTTCCAAGTGGTCTAGTAAACTTAGGAACTAGCCCTCCACATTGTATGATAGTGCAGCGCGTACACAGTGGGACTACTCCTGGAATCTATTCTGTTCTATTCTGGATGTTTTCTGTCCTTGTTCCAGTATTACATTGTTTTAGTTATTATAGCTTTATAATGACTATAATATCTAGAAATATATGTTCTCTGGATTTTTTTGTGTGTGTGTTCAAGATTGCTTTGTTTATTCCTGTTTCTTTGCATTTCCAAAGATATTAAACAGAACTTGTCAATTTACTTCAAATGCCATTCTGTAATTAACTTTCCTGATCATTATCTCAGTGTCTCTGATGTTGCCCTTCTTTTATTGTCATTCTCTGTGCTGTAGGTTTTCATTCCAGTGACTTCTAGTCTTTCTGTTTCTCAATCATGATGAGCACAGGTAATTCTTCACATTTTCTCACTCCGTATGCAACTTTCGCTGTTGATCATGATTACTGTGGTCTTGACCATTTTAGTTATTATACATGGACTATAAATTTCCATATAATTAACTATTAATCAGAGATATAGAAAAGAGGAACTAGTTTGTAAGTAGTGTATTTCCTATTGGTATCAAAAAAGAGAAAAGCTGGCCTGGTAGTTTGAGCTAGGCATTGGCATTGCTACAAGCTGGTCTTTTACTCACAGTGGCTTTGTTGTTCTCCTGTTGAACATAAGCAATTTCACAGAACATCAACATCAGGAAAGGCAGCTCTGTTCATGACGGATGGAGACAAATATGGCACAGCTAACTAATCATGACTGAATACAGACCAAACATGTCCATTGTTCAAGCCGAAAACACCATGTCCTCCTCTCCCATCTGATATGAGTGATTATTGCTTCTTTACCATTCATAGTTGTGCCTGGGTCTTGTCTTCCTTCCTTCTAAATAAGACTCAGTAGAATACTCAGAGACTCACTCCCACTTTCTGACAACATTCAGTCCAGTGTTCTGTCTTGATGCAACAAGAAGTGACTCAATTTGCTCAACTGCAGTTGTATTCCTGGATGTCTTTAGCTGGAAGGCATTGACATTAAGCAATACATAAATTATTTATTGAAAATTACTTCATCTTGGATTTTTTCACAGCTGTGAGATAAAAAGTTTACAGAGAAAGTAATTTGCTCTATAATTGAGAATTTGCAGTTTTTTTAGATTAATTCAACAAGGTGGACTGTTTATATTTTACACACTTTTAAAATAATACTGACATCAAAATGTTATTGTTTCTAAATATTTAAATAAATCAATGCTTAATGAGAAGAATTCTGAACACTAGTGTTGATGAAAATATCAACATACTGAATAAAGGAATAAACAATTCATCAGGGTTACTTTGTTTAATAAATCTTCTTGTTAAAATTTTTAATCACATGTAAATATTCCCCTTTGAATATCTGCTAGTTCATGTCTCTGGAAAAATTATTTTATAAAAAAAACTAGGAAAATTAAAACATTAAATGGAAAATAAAATGCAATACTTTATAAAGCTGCCTTTACAGGCATTATCTAATACATGCATGTTTTCATATTAATGTATTTTTTTTTCTCAACACAAACAGTTTTCATGGGGTTTATGTGCATTATGCTATTTAGGAGGTATAATGTGATTCAGCATAATAAAGGCATTTGCATTTCAACTGGGTCCTTCTGTAGGTTTTGTGCAAAGAAGCTTACATTGTTATGCAATTCTTTTGCTTCTTAGCAATTTCTGGACAGGACATTTCATGACCTGGTCTTATTACTCAGTGGCACTTAACTCTCTCAGATCCTACACACTTAAAGAATATAAAGCTAACTGTTTTTAAAATAGAAAGTATATTGCCGAAACCGGTTTGGCTCAGTGGATAGAGCGTCGGTCTGTGTACTGAAAGGTCCCAGGTTCGATTCCGGTCAAGGGCATGTACATTGGTTGCGGGCACATCCCTGGCATGTACATTGGTTGCGGGCACATCCCCGGTAGGGTGTGTGCAGGAGGCAGCTGGTTGATGTTTCTCTCTCATCGATGTTTCTAGCTCTCTATCCCTCTCCCTTCCTCTCTGTAAAAAATCAATAAAATATATTTAAAAAAATAGAAAGTATGTTTATATTACTCACTCTCTTCTGAATTAGCACAGTTTTTTTTGCAGTGTTTTATTATACAACTAGATTCTGGTGTACAAAATTCGTGCACTTGGGGGGTGGGGGAGGCCCCTCAGCTCGGCCTGTGCCCTCTCACAGTCCAGGAGGCCTCGGGGGATGTCCAACTGACAGTTTCCACTGGGAGCAGGCCTAAGCCATCAGTCGGACATCCTTAGTGCTGCCGTGGAGGTGGGAGAGGTTCCTGCCACCGCTGCTGCGCTCGCCAGCCGTGAGCCTGGCTTCTGTCTGAGCGGCACTCTCCCTGTGGGAGCGCACTGACCACCAGGGGGTAGCTCCTGCATTGAGCGTCTGCCCCCTGGTGGTCAGTGCATGTCATAGTGACCGGTCATTCTGCCGTTCAGTCAATTTGCATATTAGCCTTTTATTATATAAGATGAACACAAAATTCAGTCCTCCCCTCGTTCTTAATATCCTCTCAAGTTGTGCCAAATGCCCATAATTTTGTTTCATTGACAAAAATCTTAGAAATTGTAGTTTTAAAACATATTTACTTTAGCCCTAGCTGGTTTGGCTCAGTGGATAGAGTGTCGGCCTGTGAACTAAAAGGTCCCAGGTTTGATTCCAGTCAAGGGCACATGCCCGGGTTGTGGGCTTGATCCCCAGTGGGGGACTTGCAGGAGGCAGCCAATCAATCCATGATTCTCTCTCATCATGGATGTTTCTATCTCTCTCTCCCTCTTCCTTCCTCTCTGAAATCAATAAAAAATTTTACTTTAATTGCTTATTTACTTTTTCATAAGCTATAAACTATGTGAGTTGAAACTTTATATTTCAAGGCCACTAATGGCATCATTATTCTTTTATCTTATTATGACTCTTTATCCTGGTTTCTGTAACTCAGATTTTGTCTTTCTCTTTCCCATGTTGGTGTTTTCCTTAATTCTCTGTCAGATAATCTCCATTCTCTTCTAGATGGAGAGAGAAAGTTGAAAAATCTATAATGGTCTTCCCTGCCTTCCCTCTTCATTCTAACACACCAAAAATAAACTGTTGAATTTCTCCCAAAATATTCTCATCCTTAATGTTCTCCATCCATGTAGAAGGCACCATTTCAATGATTCATCTGTCTTTACTCATCATATCTAAAGTAAATCAACATGCCTTGCTGATCTTGCATTCAAAATATATCACAAATATATCCTTTCTCTATCTCCTTGACTAAAACCTCAACCACTCTTAATTTCTGATGCAGCCAGACCTGTAACCGTTCCCTAACAACTCATCCTACTTTCCTGTTATTTCCCTTACAAACTGTAATAGATATTGCTGTTTCTAATCTCAGAATCAATTTCTTCCTTACTTCTTTCAAAGAAAGTTTAAATTGTATAATTTTAGAGGGATTAATGCTTATCTCATTTAAAGGAGGAGGTCATCTTTGCTTAATAAAAATAACTGCATTGCACTCCTATAAGGCAGGGTTTGTTTAAAGGATCAGTAAGTAAGAACAATTGGGCAAATCAGAAGCAGTGAGATTCCATTCAGAGAATACATTCAAGCTCTAGAGAAAGTAGAATGTGTGAATTCCAACTTTTATAGCACTTATTCTGTCCACCTATAAAGCAAAGTGGGCTTCTACAAAATATAAGAGAGATCACAGCACTTAGATGCTTAGAACTCTTTAGTATCTTCCCAGTAGACTGAGAATAAAATATGAGTCTTTTACTTTGGCTTAAAAGGCCCATGTGGGTTAGATTTAGAACAAGTCAGCACAAAAGTACTAACTGGAGCCAGGGTAATGAATGGGTTTTGCTAAGAGAAGAGTGACTTGTAAGCAATGAAATGTCTTAAAATATTAACATTAAAGATGTTAGAAGAACTAGAAAAGGACCATCAATAAAAAAAACCAGTAGCATTAGCAAGGAAATATAAAGGCTAGTTTGTAGAGAAGGAAGAGGATGAGGAGGAAGAAAGGGAGGAGGAAAACATGGAGGAAGGGAGGAGAAGGAGGAGATGGAGAAAGTAGCAGTGGCAATTGCATTTTAAGAAGGAAATAGTGTTTGAGAGTACAAAAATGACCTGTGACTTCTAGTTAAGATGACTGAGTAAACTATTTATTTATCTTCTGTGTCAGTTAGCTCAATCAAACTGCCATATCAAAATGTCATAGGTGGCTTAATCAACAAAGATTTATTTTCTCTCTTCTCTGAAGATTGGAACAACCATGATCAGGGTGCTATCATGGTGGGTTCTGATAAGAACTCTCTCCTCGACTTGGCAATGACCCCATCTTTCTGTGTCCTCACATGAACTCAACTGTGTCTCTTTTTATAAGGGTACTAATTTCATCATGATATTCCTACCCTCATGACCTTCTTACCAAATTTATTTTCAAAGGCTCTATTTCTGAAAACCATTATACTAGGGTAGAACAGTAAACATATGAATTTGAGTGCAAACCAACATTCAGTCCATAAAGTCTTTCTTGCCTGACAAGATAGAATAAGTAACAACAACACAAGTAATCTCATAGCAGCATGACCTATATGCAAGGACTAAAAACATTTAGAAGTTATAAAGTGTATGACATTTGAGTGATGGCTGAGGGAATCTGACTCAGTATAGGTAAATGAGTGAAAATCTGAGAAGTGCATTGTTTTTAGAAACAGAAATACTATCCAAAGATCAGAAATAGAAAGAGCTGTGGTTTGAGGTCAGCTAGTAGGAAAGTGTTGAAATGATGAGCAGGGGGAATACAGAATAATATCCAATCCCTGTCAGTTGAATGGTTGCACCATTTTTTCCTAGCATAAAGTCCTATGAGAAGAAAGAAAAACATTATCAATAAAAGCTATGGGGACATTTTACTGTAGGAAAACTCTACTTGGGACATTTTGTTATGAGAGAAAAAATGAGCACAATGCCACATATAATTTTATGTGATACTGTGATGAGCAGAGGTCTTCTAAACCTGGAAGGGCACCTCTGCAAACACAGAGAATGGACTGCTTGTCTGTGAATCCCCAAACACTCACTGTGACCAGGTCTCCTATAATCATTACCTGTGTTCAATCAGGAGGAACAGTGGTTTTTACATGAGTGGAGAAACCAATTCAAGCAATGAATACTGAGCAGACTTGAATATAATTTATAAATATAAACCAGCAGCCTAAATTCATCAAACATTTAAGAATTGCCATATTAGATAGGCATTAAACTGGAACAAATTCATAAAAACATACAAACATGCAAACAAACAATAGGGGTATCAATCTTTAAGAAATAGTGTTTAATGTGAGAGGGAAGATATATACAGAGGAATAAAAATCTAATTTGCTTCCATAAACATATTTTGGAACAATGTCACTCTTATGGGAAATTAATAGTCTACCATCCTATATAATAAAGAGGTAATATGCAAATTGACCATAACTCCAACACACAAGATGGCCGCCCCCATGTGGTCAAAGATTGCTGCCCCCATGTGGACACAGATGACTGCCACAAGATGGCCAGCAGGGGAGGGCAGTTGTGGGCAATCAGGCCAGCATGGGAGGGCAGTTGGGGGCAATCAGGCCTGCAGGGGAGGGCAGTTAAGGGTGACCGGGCTGGCAGAGGAGGGCAGTTGGGGGCAATTGGGCTGGCAGGGGAGGGCAGTTAGGGGCAATCAGGCAGGCAGGCAGGCAGGTGAGCTAGCAGTCCTCGATTGTGAGAGGGATGTCCGACTGCCCATTTAGGCCCGATCCTGGTGGGCAGTTGGACATCCCTCAAGGGGTCCCAAATTGCGAGGGTGCAGGCTGGGCTGAGGGAAACACACACACGAACACACACACACACACACACACACACACACACACACACGCATGAATTTTGTGCACCATGCCTCTAGTGTTATATAAGGAGATAAGAAACAAATAAATTTAGTAATTAAAAATAGGATTGCCAAAATATAAATATCAATCAATTGACTGATTAATGATATGACTGAAGATTAGTTTGTTGACATTCAAAACCAATTTAAATAATTCATCTCTCTTATTTCCTGGGCAAATGCCTGTTACTGCAAAAGGAGCTAATACATTCTTTCTTGAAATCAAGGTATCTCCACACAGCACTTGTAAACTTTTCAGTATAGTATTAATAATGAAGAAGGTGGAAGAATATCTATTGTTTGATAAGCATAGCCAAAAGAGCTTAATAACACAAGTCCCCTGGTAGGGACTAATAAAACAATAAGGGCAAAAAGAATAAAGAGAATCTTTAAAAACCTTGACTGTGAAGCAGAGAAATGCAGCATTGTGATACTGGAATGAGAGATGGCATGAAGGTAGTATGTGTATGCAGGTGACTACTCATATGTAACTCATATGCACGTATACACAAGTAGTAGCTGTTATTTTTTGTTAATGAGTTAGCCTTGAGCATGGATGAGTACCTAAACTTAATCTCTTCCCTTAGCCTTCATTTCTACAAACACACAATTTCTATTTCTCATTCACAAAATGACAACACACAGAATCTCAGTCCATAGAAAAATACATTCCCAAAAAAGTATTAATAACCATTTTAAATTTCACAGAAGATTTTGTAAGATATATACATAGAATATTTACATTATAAATATACAATAAATAATTTAATATGCTCTGTTAGGTTTTTTCTTCTTCTAATGTCCCCTTGTTAGATTAAATTATGTTCTAATTTGCCAGAACCATTTCAACTTGCTCCAGTTTTTGGAAATAATTATTAACAGTATCTTTTTTTAAGTCTTCAAGTGTCCTAGTTTAGCCATGAAATTATGTTTACTCTAGGAGACCTGGGTAAAATACCAGTCGGGAGGGAGGAAATCAGGAGGTGATTCTCTCATTGAATTTACCTTAGTAGGATTTCTTCTTCCATCACCAATAATTCAAACTTGCTATCTATCTATATATATATTTGCAAGTGATCTTTCTTCTTAACTAAGCCTTAAGTTTAGGTAAAACCCAGTTCCTATGTACTATGTTCTACACAAGAAGACTTAGTAAAACATATTTCTAACGGAAGTACAGATTTCTTAGTAGGGATTTTCATACCTTTTGCTAAAACATAAAATCTTTTCAAACATTAAAAGGAAGGGAGAGAGGGCATGGGAAAAAGAGAGAGAAGAAAAAGAGATTTTGAGAAATGGTTATATTATTCATTTTTTACATTTTGCTAGTTTTCCATCAGATTTAGCTCCCTCTTTAAATGTAAATTTTAAAGCTTTATTAGCCTAAAAACAATGAATTTCTGCAAATAAGGCAATGTCACATATTTTGAAGTCACACTGATACCGAATTTTTGGACTGGAACCCAGATTCTTTGTCCGCAGGAATCGAAGAATGAATCCACGGACAGTAAAGTGGGTATAGCAAAGATGGAGATTTACTGAAGAACAAGTACAGACTCCCATGAAGGGAGGGGGAAGAATCCCACGGAGTTCTTTTTCCCCATGGTTTATATAGGCTGCAAATCCTGGTGCCTTGATATCCCCTCTGATTGTTCACTATTTCTTTAGACTGGTTACTATAGTAACTCCTGGGCTCAAAGGTTAAACCTCACATGGGACATGTGAGGTTCTCCCCCCTCTTCTCCTCTGGGCTTTCTTCTTTTCCATCTGAATGAAGGGCTTCCTTCTCTTTATTTTGTAAATATAGACCTTTCCGGCCTACTTCCAGTTCCCTTGTATTATGGAGAAGTGACTGCACCTGGCTTCCTTGTGTTATGAAAATGTACCTTCTCCCAGTCTGCAGCCCAGCGCTTTCCATGGACCCCAATTCTAAAAAATCCCTAAGCCTGCCTATGTGTCCCCCTAAAATTCCTGCTTCAACACTTTTTATTTAAAATAGATCTTGGCTCACATATTTATGATTACAATTGGCATACTTATTAGATATCATAATATTCTTACTTTGCCTCAGAGATATTGAATCTTGTTATGGATTGATACTCCTTTCAAAATGTGAGAGGACTTTTTCAGAATTACAAGCTCGTAAAAATTAATAACAATAACATAATATTAATATACAAAATTCATCTGAATATTAGACCTCTCTCCAAACCAAAAATAAATTCACATTAAATACTTTTCTAAGGATTTTAGAAAATATTATGTAAAATATAAAGACATGGCAGTGAAAAATATATCGTCAATTATACATTTGTGTCAAAATACATACACATGTATACTTCATGCATATACAATAAAAGGAAAATAAGCCTTTTAATTTTATTTTACAATCTTTATCTGCCTTCTTTAACTCAATGAGAAACATGAATAAGACTAATTGATTTGGTTTCTTTATGTTTTTATATAGCACATTTGATTTTTATTCTAATAATTTGAGAATTGCTTGGTTGACAGCTAAAGAAAAGTTTGAGGCAAAAACATATGCATAATTATAAGTGAAAATGGAAGGAATCGGTATTCAAAAACAAGATCTTTCACACAATTCTCTGTAAGGATTCCAATCAAGTGCAGTCCTGTACATATGCCATTTAAACTATACTTTGCTTTTATAAAACACTCATAAAATAAGAAAAAGAATTCCAAGTACAGTTCATGACATTTTTTATTCATGATAATCCTATCATTTTGTCATGCTATTTTAGATGCCATTACCATAATCCCTTAAATATTTTTTTGCTCTTAGCTTTACATAATATCTTGGTATACCAAGCGAGAAACATTTCAAACAAAAGGACATTTTCCACTTTATGATTAGATGAGAAATTGAATTTCAAATAGATCCTTCTGATGTATTCATATATATTTTCTAGTTTTAAATTATATAATGTATTAAATTTTCTTCTCTTTTACAAATGAATTTTGAATGATACTATTTTTATCATATCTCAACATGAATTTTCTTCTAAACCAGCTGACAATATTATTCCTTTATTTCAAGCTTTGATTTCCCACTCTTTTATTTGCTAAATGGTCTTTATATGCTTTGATCCTGTTTTGCCTATTATATGAATAACTCAGTGTTTTAATTTATCATTTTTCATCTGAATCCACCACTTCATTATTATTCCATCTTCTCTAATCTCTTTATCTCTAAATAAGCTGTTTTTTCCACTCTTCTGCTTTCAAAATGACATAAAAGCACACATTTTTGTGGTGATGACTAGAGATTATATTTAGCTAATACAGATTCTTAGGGTGCAATTTCCTAGCTTTATGAAGACACAGGAACATGTGTTCCATAGCAAAAGGAGAAAATTCATAGATGATGCTGCCGTAATTAAAAAAAAAAGAGAATGCTTTAAAACAAACATTTAATAAAGAGGATACATGCAATGAATTTAGGGATTGATAATCTCAGCAGACAAATGGGAAAATAATAAAATGGAAATCCTATAACTAGAAGGGAGAGAGATTCTCGCAAGAGGTCCATTGGGATGCAGGTTTGTCAAAGCCCAGAGAGCCACACACACGGAGCCACCTCTTGAGACAGTTTCTGATTTAGAGGAAAAAATGTGAAGAAAATTTTAAAAGGAAGATTTTAGGAGAAGTTATAAGATTTACCATGTGCAAAAGAAATGACTTGAGGGTGCATCCTTTGCTCCAATTCCAGCTGATTATAAATATTTTCATACATATTATTTTATTGTTCCCCAGTTTGGTAGATGAGAAGTGATGTGCATTAATTACTTTAATTGTATGTATTTTAATCCTAGAAAGGTTGATCCTCTTATCATTTTTATTGATCTTTTTACCACTTAAATGAACATTTACTGATTGTAGACAGATAATATGCCACATGATTTGTTTCTATTAATATATCAGAAGCATTGTCCATAGGCCATGTTTTCCAATACAGTAGCATTTTCCAGATGTGGTTTCTCAGTCACACTGTCAATAAGTGCTCAAAATATGGCTATTGGTTATGATATTGAACAGATAAAATATAACATTTCCATCATCTTAGAAAGTTCTACTGGACAACATTGTGTTACACACAGTGAGCAATTCTTTTCAGGAGTCAATTATGACTATGTTTAGATAACCTCAGTTTTCCTGGCTTATTTATAAAAAAATTATTCTAAAATATGTATATAATCTTCTAAATCCTGTGTTAAGCATTATGTTATTTTATTTTGAGACTCAAAATTTTAATCTCCTGGAATTTATGAGGTGTGAATTAAAGGTCTGATAACTTTTTAAATGTTTTCCTAGAGGAGAAAATAAAATAGAACATTTATTTACAATGAGGCTCTATATACTGACTAGTACATATTTCTGAGTGTTCTATTATTTTTCCATTGATCTATTTGTCTGAATTAGTACTAAATTCTTGTTTATTGTCTTACAATATTTTTTTATTATTTGTTTGAAGTAAGACATATTTTATTCAATTTACTTTTTAAAATTATTCTGTTAATCTATAATAATAAAAGCATAATATGCTAATTAGACCAGATGACCTTCTGGACAAAGCTGGGGCTTTGAGGGAAGCCCGGGTCTTGGGTTCCTGCCAACGGCCTGAGGGAAACCTGGGTCCCAGGTGCCAGAGGGAAGCCAGTGCTGGCAGCCGGGGAAAGGAAGGCCTGCTCTTGCATGGATTTCATGCATTGGGCCTCTAGTACTTTTTCATATGGGCATTAAAATCATTCTATTCAATCCCCAAAGCAAATTTCATTGGAATTTCACTAAAAATATATTGCCTTAATATATTTAATATTGGAGGATTTATTTTTTATCATATTATATCTTCCCTCTTAGATTTTTGTTCTAATCTTGTTTTATATGCTAATTCTATTCTTCACTCATTTTACCTAATTCTTAATTCTATTTTTAAAATTTATTCTTTCTTTTTCTTTTTCTTTTCTTTCTTTTCTTCTCACCTTGATGCAGTTTCAACTCACTCTGCTACTATTTTATAGAGATACCTTGTTGTTCTTTGTTGAGGATGCTAAACATTTTGAAGATCTTTTGCATCTTACTCAACAATATGTGTCTTTGAGACATACATCTTTGATCTGAATCTCCTAAATACTTATCACCTTGTCTGGTTCTAAGGTTATGTTAATTTATCTCTGCTCATTCTGGAATTAGGAGAGTGTTATCCATACAGTGCTTGCATGAGTCAAGCTAAGTTATTAGAGCATCTTGATTCTACTCTCTTTATTTTTTTCATAATCATATTTTTAACCCTGCAATGGAAGAGCAGGATGATGCTCATTTCTCAAATATTAGATGGACTTCATCATACATTGAATGTATTACACAACACAAATTTATTTTCTCACAGTTCTGGGAGCTGTGAATTATGAGTTAAGGTACACAATCGTTTAATTTCTTGTGGGGGCCCTATGGCTTTCAGAAGGGTATCTTCTCACTATATTCTCACATTGTAAAGAGATAGAAGTCTCTCTCTCTCTCTCTCTCTCTCTCTCTCTCTCTCTCTCTCTCCCTCTCTCCTTCTTTAAAAGGTAACTGTTCTCTGAGAGTAGGGTTCCACCCAAATGAATCATTTAAATTAATTACTGTCTAAGGATTCTATCTCTAACTATAGTCAGCTTGAGTGTTAGTAATGCAACACATGAAATTTGGAGGCACACAATTCAGTCCATAACAGGGTCTCAGGATCTGAAAGTGACAGAGGACACAGCTGTATATCATTTGGGTCAGGAAGCCCTCTACTGTGTACTACCCAGTCATAGAAAGCTAGCACTATCTCAGAGAAAAGCTAGGTGGATGGAGGACAGGTACAAATTGGAGAGACTATTATTTAAAAATGAGTACTTAAATCATCAGATCCAGTTTTAAATTTGATAGGAATAAAATAAGTTTCTTTTTATTACCCACTGGCCAGAGATAAACCTATATAATAATATAATAAAAGGATAATATGCAAATAGACCAAAGGGTAGAACAATCGAACAATCGTTTGCTCTGATGTGTGCTGACCACCAGGGGATGTGCACAGAACATGGAGGGCATTGACAGCAGGTGGCAGAGCATGGAACATGGTGGGTGTTGGCCATGGCCAGATGGTGAAGCAGTTGAGTGGGGGTGCCAGACCAAGGCGGGGCACTGGTCACTGTCATTGGGGTGAGCCTGTGGTAGTTACTGAAAATTATTTGCTCCTGTGCGCTGCGGTCTCTCCTGGCACTTGTATCTGCTACCAACGCTGGCCCCACTCACACCCGTTGCCAGCGCCAGAGCTGCCTCTCACACCTGCTGCCGGCGATGGCCCCGCTCGTACCTGCAGCCAGCACCTGGCACCAGTCCTGGTAGCTCAGCGTCATCAGCAAGTGCGAGCAGCCTCAGCTGGCTCTGATCGCCTCTAAGGGCTTCTCCACCTTGCCCTGCTCCTGAGGGGCAATCGGGGCAGCAGCCACTGCTTGCACCCACTGTGGGGCCAGTGCCGTCAGCGTGTGGGAGTGGTGGTAGTGGGAGCAGGGCTGCCAGCAGAAAGGGGACCAGGGGCCATGGTAGGAGGGGCCAGGCAGGTGTGTGGAGGTTGGGCTGAGACCCACCCTGGTGCCCACTGCAGCCTCTCTGCCCACAGTTCCATTCAAGGTGCATGAATTCATGCAATGGGCCCCTAGTTTATATATATAAAAGGCTAAGTGACCTACCACATGAGTGTCTGACTGTCTGACCAACCAACCAGCTGGTACATATGACGCACACTGGCAATTTAAAAATAAAAGTTGACTCTCACATGTGTGGTACATATAAAGTTCTGAAGTATTAACAGGATCTGTGGAAGGAGAGGTTGTTCTAATTCCAAGAATTGATTTGTCCTCGTCTGACACTGGCCCCCCATCTAAATTAATTCGAAGACAGTGTCCTGTGATGCCAGCATTTGTGATGACTATTAATAAATCAAGAAAAGTCAATGAGAGTCACATTGAGAGTAAAAACACTTTCAGAGGACAAACTCTAGACAGAGTAGGAATATTCCTACCCGAACTCATTTTTGGACATGATCAATTATATGTTGCTTTCTCTCAAGTTCGAAGAGCATGTGAAGTTAAAGTTGTAAATACTTCATCACAAGGGAAATTAGTCAAGCACTCTGAAAGTGTTTTTACTCTCAATGTGGCATACAGGGAGATATTAAAATAAGTTTAATCAATTTATCAGTCATTGTTTTTATCACTGTTGTTTTTATATCATGTCTTTGTTCTTGTTATATCATGTTTTATTACTTATTTATTAATCAATTAATATATTATTTTCATATACATTTTACTAATTTCATCTCTGACACTTCTATTATCAAGAAAGGGTGAATAGTGATATTAAAATATTTCTTCTAATTAATTTCCTTTCAATGTGCATGAATCCATGCACTGGGCCACTAGTAAATAATAAAAAAGAAAGAAATATTTCCTTTTCTTACTCTGAATGTACTATTTGTAACCCTGATGTATAGTCCTTAACACGTCAAAAATAATGTTAAGGAAAAAATGTTGAAATAAAGACATTTAAACAAATTATAAAACAAAATTTAAGGTCAAGACAAAGGATATAAAAAATGAGAAAAGGTAATATGATTGTAAGTTAGAATGAAAATTTTGGGTGGTCCAGAATATTTTTGATTTATATCTCTTGCCCTGACTTAATTATTAATAATAAAATCTTAATATTAAAGTCTTCCAGATTGGTTGGATTCTTATAAATATCATCGTAACAAAAAGCAAGGGAGTTGCCAAAGATCATCAGAGTTATTTATAAAGTTCTGCCGAAACCGGTTTGGCTCAGTGGATAGAGCGTCGGCCTGTGGACTCAAGGGTCCCAGGTTTGATTCCGGTCAAGGGCATGTACCTTGGTTGCGGGCACATCCCCAGTGGGGGATGTGCAAGAGGCAGCTGATCGATGTTTCTCTCTCATCGATGTTTCTAACTCTCTATCCCTCTCTCTTTCTCTCTGTAAAAATTCAATAAAACATATTTATTTATAAAGTTCTTAGGAGTCAGTTTGAAGATGTCCCAAAAAGTCAACAATGAAAATTTGAGTATCAGTAAAAATAATAATGAAATTAATTAGAATGCATAAAAATTTTAGGTCAATAAACATCTTTATGGGATTATTTGATATCAGAAATTAAGAAATTTAGAGTTGGAATATCATAATTTTACAGTCCTTAATAAGAAAAAGGAGCTAAAGCATGATTATCAATAGCTTCTAATCCTATATAATAAAGATATAATATGCAAATGGTTGTTAGGCAGTGAAGCATAACAACTGACCTCATAACGACCGAATCACACATCAGCAGGAGGGTGGGGCAGTGAGCTACAAGTGAGTGGCGTTGAGCTACAGGAGGGGGCAGGGCAGCAAGCTATGAGGGGGTGACGAGGGGAGCTACAGGAGGGTGGGGCAGTGGGCAGAGAGCTACTGGAGGGTGGCAACAAGCTACTGGTGCACAGATTCATGTGCAGGGCTACTAGTATCACAAATAAAAGGCAACTAAACATTTATGTGCCTCCTCAGCCAATCAATGATTCTCTCTCATCATTGATGTTTCTCTCTTTCTCTCTCCCTCTCCCTTTCTCTCTGAAATCAATAAAAATATATTTAAAAAAAAAACATTATGTGCCTCCTGATAAAAAAGAATACTCATGAGGTATTGAGAGAGAGAGGGAGAGAATCTAATCAGGTCACTGAATATAATTGCCAATTTAGAAATAATATGTGGACAAAGGCACTTACTTAGCAATTCTATAGTGATACAATCTGAAAAATCCAGAATGTGAGTATATACAATTACTCAATAAATAAATTTTGATGAATATGAAGGGAATGGATTTCAGTAATACTAAGAAGTTATACTTTTTGTTTCAGGTCAATGTTGTTTTAAAGATGTATTTTATGAGTCCTTATTTCTTACAGATGTACATTAACATGTTTATGAATGAAATTATATAATTCTGAAATTTGCTTCAAAATAATCCATCAGGGTGAGAGGAGAAATACAGGGTGTGGCAAAAATAAGTTTATAGTTGTGAAGCAGATTTTTTCATGTATTCTTATTTATTAATTATTTTCCACACAAACAATTGCAAACCTACTTTTATCCCACCCTGTATATAGAGTGAAAATAAAACAAATTTGGTCATGGATTGATTATTGTAAATATAGTAAATTGCTGCATGTGCACTGACTACATTCTTTTTCTTATTTTTTAAATATCTTTAAGATTTGCTATAATAAAAGTTTAAAAAATATATCTTGTCCTCTTTTCCTTCTGAGCAGTTCTAGCATTGGGAATTTGCAGAGGTAATTATTTTGATTAACTAGAGGTAATCATTAACTAAGTGGAAATTCATTGCTTAAAGGCAGCAATTGATGTCAGAACTAATATCAGTGTTTTGTCATTAATTCTGAGACTCTCATTGACTTTTCTTGATATATGAATTGCAGCAGGATATTTTTATTATGCAGACTGCGTTTTACAGAAGGAAAGTAGGCAAATCTTTGGCCAGGCTCTTAATATTTATTTGATGATTTGCTTATTTGCTATTTATTTAAACATACACCAATAAATGAAAGACATTAAGATTACATTTGCATTGCAGCAGAAAGAGAAAAATGTAGAGAAAAATGTAGGTGAGGATAAATCACAGTTTAGCTTAAGGTGAGTTATTTGAGTCTTACATTGTTTCATTTTGAATGTTAAGTTATTTTATATTCTTTCCTTTGATGCTGCAAAAATAGAACATCCATAAATATGCATACTCAATGAATTTTGAGTCATAGTATTATAAATATTATGGTAATTTCTGAAATTTCCTATGACTTCACATGTAGTTCTTTTAACAAATATGTATCAGTGAAAACATATCAATTTATTTGCAGGAGGATGGAATCAATGTGGTAATAATCTACCAATATTAAATTTTGTTCATCCAAGAGGGGCAATTACATGCAAACTGAAATAGAGATGTCATTTGATAAAATTTTTTTCAAAAGAGCTTTACAACAGGAGCACAGGAGATATATATGACTAGCACAATATATAAAAAAATGGAGTTTAAGAATATGTAAATAAGCAGATAATGAGAAGAAGCAAGCTCCATTATAAAAAGTAAGACAAAGAATTCACAGAGCTAGGGTGCCTTAATCTGCATTTAGCAAATGTCTCTGTGTGGAAATTTAAATAAGCTGCTTTCTGGATACTGGATAACTTAAAATAAATAATTTGGATGCAACTTATACTTTTAAATCCTGTTCTGCTCTACAATAAAATGAAAATTCAAGTATTAGTGGCAAGGACCTACATTTTCTTCAAATGAATACAGTATACCATATTTAAGCATAAAATCCTGCTGTAGCAGTGAATGTATTTTTGATAAAACTGTGGTTATTTTCTTAGATTTTTGTCAGAACATATTATGTGATGTCTCTGTTATTTTAGAGTTGCAACATAAGTATATATTGAAAGAATTGTGCTAGCATAAATATTTTAAGACTACATTCTTACATACTACCAGTTTTTTCAACATTAAAATCTTCTTCATATGAATGTGCAGTGTATTTAAAATTTGTTCATTTTTTCACTCTAATTTATTCAGTGATTCAACAAAAATGAAAACTGTTCTCTAGTAATTGTTAAAGAGATGTAATTTTAAAATTTTCTGTGATTGAGGGGTCCTATTATGATGACTGTGTTCAAAATGATAAATTTCTCTTTAATTCACTTTTTCTTCAAATAAACCACTCTTAGAATGTATCAGTGTTGTACATGAATTTATCTTATTTCGAGTGTAAATTAATGCATATATATGTATATATATATATAGGGTATCCTCAAAAATGTATACACACACTTTGAATAATTATAAAGTCTGTGTTTATTAAAATTCATTTTTCAAAATTGAGCTATCAGCTATTACATTTTTGGGATGCCCTGCATATATAATTTACTTTATGTTGTTGTTGTTTTTCTTTGTTAATCCTCACCAGAGGGTTGGGGAAGAGATAGAGAGAGAAGCATAAATATGAGAGAGACACAATGAGAGAGACAGGTTGCCTCCTGCATGTGCCCTGACTGGGGCTGGAATTCAACCTGCAACCCAGGTACATGCCCTTGAACTCACAACCAATCCATCTACAGGCCACACTCTAACCACTGAGCAACACTGGCCAGGGCTACAATATTTTTAATGTAAAATTTTTGCATTGCTCTTGACTATTTTCTGTTGGTCTGTTTTCTAGCTCTAGAAAGGTCTTATATATTTGGAATATGCTTTGCAACTATTTTTCCAGTATGTAATTTGCCATTTTACTCAGCTTTGGTGTTTTTTTTTTTTAATATACAGGTTTTTTTTTCATTGTATTTGAATAAACGTGTTACTATTTTCATTGTAAGCACCTGAGAGTTTGAATAATAGCACACATTCCCCACTCATTTGTGGAGTACTCACCTCTATATCCTTCTATCATTTGTCTGGCTTTATTTTCAAATTAAAATCTTTGATCCTCTTAAATTATATATCCTGATGTACGATATGAGGAATAGATCCAATTTTAACTCTCTCCACATGACTCTAGTTATTTCAGAAATACTTATGCAAAACACCATCCTTTCTTGCTAATATGAGATTGTAGCTGTATCATATTTGAAATTCCCATAAGCAAACTATTTTTAGCACTTTCAAGAAAGATTCCTTAAGTAGTTATCACTGTGTAAATGACTACAAAAATGTCAATAAGATTGCCTATTCTGGTATAATTAGAATTATTTTTTCTAAGGCAATATTTGGCATAGCAACCAAATAAATGACTAAATCCTATTTTTCCAACATTAAAAATATTGCTTTTTTCAGTGCTTAAAAAAAAAAAAATCCTGCTTAGCTGTCCAGTGATGAAAAATATTTGTCTTTAATGTCAAATACTGAATCTTTACTCTGTCATCTACTACTGTCTACAAGTTAATTATTTTGGGTCATGTCTTCAAAATAGCATATTTTTATTCCTAATAAGTGAGTTAAATCACTTTGATCGGAAACACTCCTTTTGGTAAGTCTGAGCGTAACCAGGCCCAGTGGCCACCTTGAATTTGTCACCCAGTCCACAAGCTAATCTCAGTTATTACAATGTGATTGGCTCAACAAGGAGAATCATCCTCCAAGTTAGGCACATGAAGAGAAGATGAACATTTCTTCTGTACTACAGTTCTTAGCCTATATTGTCCGTCTATGCATTTCTTTTCCCACTCTAATTGATCTCTGATTTGTGCTCTGAGGTTAGAGGGAAATAAATCACTTCACAGTAAGGTGAGAGCCTGGCCTATTCTTTCCTTACAAGCTACACAATAAAATGTCATTGCAGCAAATGCAAAAGAGAACTCATCAATCTCCATTTTCACAATGTTTAACATATTCTTTTTCACCCATCTAACTGGAACTCCTCTTTTTAAAAATAAGGACATACATAAGGCACATTGATAAGATTAGAAATAAAATGAGCAAGATTGATTTGTGTGAATTCACCAACTTGTTTCCTCCAGACTCCTCCTGATATTTCCATTTCAAAATGTTTCCCCCTTCTTTTGGCATTCAGTTTGTGTCTCTATAATGTTTACCGACCTAGTGCACCATTGGCAAAAGGCTTAGCTCGAAGATGGCAGGGAGCACAGGCTGATGTTAATCAGGGTGTAAGGAATCATTTCAGGAGAGTCCTACCAACACGAAATAAGGATAAGCCTTTATGGGCATGTGGCTTGTGCATGCAAAGGTAATAGGGAGCAGACTGTGGACATACTCAGCTATCAGCATGATTGATGTCTCCGAGTTCTAGCAGGGATCTGTGAATGCGGTGAGGAGGGTGTCTAGCGACAGGTGTATCTGACATTGGGTAACAGAATAACGTGGGGAAGGATATTGTCATTTTACTAGAGGCCCAGTGCATGAAATTTGTGCACTGGTAGGGTCCCTTGTGGCTGCCGGCTGCTGGCTGGTACGCCCTCCCTTCCCTTGGCCACCTACTTCCTCCCTTTCCCTGGCCTCCTGCTGCCACTGCTGGCTGGGACCTCCCTCCATTCCCCCAGCCAGCCCTGCCCCCTGGTCGAACTCCTAGACAAACCCCCTGTTGAGGGGACAATTTGCATACTACACTTTTATTATATAGGATAGGTGTGTGAATATGTCTGTATGAGTTGGTGTGTGATGTGTGTTTGTGAGAGAGATCTATTTAACTACTAGGGTGAAAAATGTCTAATTCTGCAATTATCAGTTGGCCCTCTGGAGTTTTATTCCAAAAGTTATGGGATCATTGGCAGGTAAACAAGGGGCACGTGCCCAAAGTAGGAAGTGAGAAATCTGATTAATATGGAGTCAGTCACTTGAATCTCAGGAAAAAAAAAGTGAGCATCTAAAACATGTGGTTTCAATATTTGTACATTTTTCTTGTCTGTGGAAAGGGTTCTTGCCAGTACCTGGGGTAGAATAATTGAGGTATTTCACCGAGAAGGCAGCATACCAAACAACATCCTATGAGTAGGTCCCATGTGAAAATCAGAATTGTCAAGCGTTATTCTGACCCTAAAATAATTGTATGCTATGATGTTCAGGGTTAGACACCTAAGCTAGATTTATGGATATGTTCATGAAAGTGCATTTTTCATTACAATAGGAAAGTACTGATAATATTCTAACATGTGTTTTAATGGACTAATGTCTGTCAACATATTTTCCCATACTTAATATTTTTTTCATGAATCTCACTTTTCCTCTGGGTTCAATTTATATCTACTTACTTACCTTATGTTTTATGAAGATATTATATGTGCTTTCAAAAGTATGTTAAGAAAGTTATTTTATTTAACTCAGAATTTCTGTTGACAAATACATCAGACTTGATTAGGTAGAAAGATAAAGGGGGAAGAGAGAGGAGAAAGATACAGAAAATTGTTTAAAATTTATGGCTGTGGAATCATCATCACCAGATTACAAGTCACTTCTTACTCAGTTTTGCCAGAATTGCTTCTCAACCATTTTGTATGAAGTCATGATTATCTTTAACAGAACTGCTATTAGAGAAGAGAGCAACCTATACTGACAGAACAGGACATATACAGAGTTTCATGTGTAGAAATAGACATAACTTGTTCTCCTATGAAACTCTACAAAGGATTATATAGCAATAGTGCAGAAGAAAGGATATGGTGACACAATGAAATAACAGCACAAGATGAGAATAATTTTTTCATTGCATCATAAGAAAACTGCTCCAATTACCTTGAAAAATAAACATTCGCTGCTCAGTCAATAAGATTGTAAACAATAACCTTGCTAAAAACAATGCTATATTTAAATTAAAGGCCAAGCATGAATAAAAGTTATTTCAAAAATCCTAGTAGTACGGCTAATAGTCTGAGCAGTTTCAAGAGTCTAAAAATCCTTATTCAAGTAAAATGACTAGCCTATGTGTACATTGAAGTATTATTAAAATAATTAATTGCTCTTTTTTCATTCAGTCCAAAGCTACTAAACTATTACATCTTCCAAGTCAATATAACATGTGAAATTAAAGTATTAAAAATTAATTTTCCATAATTACTCTTTATTGAAATAAATTATTTAGAATTAATTCTAATACTAATTTTCTTTTTAGATCATTGGTAAGTTATTTAATCCCTTTAAATAGTCTGAGGATTCTACATGAGAAATAATTTGTCTTGGGAAGGGAATGAGCTACTTCAATCTAGGGAACACTGAGTAGAGGAAGGTTTATAATTTAGTAAAGGCGATTCAGATGGACTATCATTATTTATATATCTGTTTAACATGTTCTTTACTACTCAAATGATTCCATTAGTCTCTCTATGCCTTAGTCTTTTTTTCCCCTAAAAAATGTAAGATGTACTAGTATTACCTCAAATGAAAATCGATGTTTTTCCCCTTAATTTTTATTAGCTGAAGACTGCGTGCAGTTTTTTTTTTTTTTTTTCTGGAAACAGGTTAGCCAGAGTTTCAAAAGAAATACAATAGAAATCTTTATCTTTCTATCCCAAAGATAGATCTAAGATAGACCACACTTTAAAAAAATATATTTCAGAATAATTTTCCCTTCCTGGGTGCAACCAGCACACGCAATTCATTCTATCATTGATTTACCTCATCAACTGGTCATAGTTCTCTTCACAGAATCACACAATTTAAGATTATTGTTGACAAGAACAGAAAGATTCCTAGATGTGGAGACAAGTACTGAACGGTTTCAGACCTAAAGCTGAATAAAACATTTGGATTTTCTTTAAAAAAAAATGCTTGCACAGAAAGAAGGCCTGGTAAATATCAAACATTAATTTGAAACTTTCTGCTGCTCAATTCTGTATTTGTTGGGTGTGAAGACATTGATAGTTATCAATGGGTAGCTTATAGCAATTTAGTATTTTATATACATCTGAACTCTTACCAAAGGGAGTGATTTCAGGAGAATGCCTTCTGTGACTACTCTAAATAAATTTTATACTTTCTCCTCCATCTTTATTAGGTGAAGATGATAAAAATAAAATTATACATATTTAAGGTGTATAAATATACAACTTGATGTTTTGATATACATATATGTTGTGAAATAAATGCCCTCTTCACCTAATTAACATATCTATCACCAAAGCCGAGGGTAACCCCTAGAGTCTGCATTTCATTTAATTTTGCTTATCTAACTACAGGTCTAACCACCATATTAGTGACTTACAGAAATCAAGTGGTCTTTATATGCAAGATATAAATGAAAGTATCTACTTGCCTTAGACAAAACAGAATTTTATAATATATTGTTAATCTAAGAAAATGTGTCTGTATGCTTGAGTAGTTAAAAAAAATCAAGTACATATGTTTGCACTTAAATCATGATTGCCTTTAAGTCCCAGACACAACAAAGTTCTCAAGTATAAATATAAGTTTAGGAATTGTCATGTTTGATTCAATAAGCAGAGTTTACTTTAAAAATGGGTGTGAGAGGATGCTTCTAAAATGATACTTCTTCAGCTATCATTTGTAATTTATTTATTTATTTTAGTGAATTGTGGTGTTTTTAAAAAATAGTATTATACATCTAACTATAACTGAGGCAAATGATATATAATCCTGAAAACTCGAATAGACATTTTACCCCACACAGAGAACAGTGATAGGATTTCTAATGTAATAGAAAAAGAAAGCAAAAAATTATGTATTGTCTTCCTGTCTCAAATAAGGTGTCTTTGAAACCTTTGTCAACTTAAAATTTAGGAGGCAATAATCAAACAAAAATCATTTATTTGGGGTAAAAGTAATTGGAATTTCGGGAGTACAGATGCAGGTAAAAGCGCCAAAACTATCACCCTCCTCCCCACTCCCACAGGAGAAGGGCTCAGTCTTTTTATGGGAAAAAGAAAAGAAGATGGGTAAGTTGTATTAAAGAAGAATAGACGAATTCATTGGTGCTCGATGAAGTAAAGTTAGATTTGTATTTTATAGATTGGCTTGAGATTTGCTTATTAGTCAAAAGGCTAGATTCATTGATTAGTTAGCAGTTTGGTCATTGGCAAAGGGATCCAATTTCTTCAGTCCTTTTATTGTATCCATTCAAAGTGGGTTACAAACAATTATTTATGGGTGTGTGTATGGAGAAACATATTCACCATCCGTTTCTTGGTTTGCTCTTACTATAAACTCCCAGCAGTTAAATTGTCACTCATAATTTAAAGTACTAGTGACTAAACATACGTTGCTGCCTCAAAGTTTTGTTGTTGTTTTTTTTGAATGAGGTAAGTATAATAGGGGAAATAAACAAGTTGGAACAATTTAAAGTTTCTGCCACGTGTGATTTTGATCTATCCACACAACCTGCATAAGCAATTCCTGGGTCATTTCAGCCAACTGTTACACAGAGAAACTCCCCAAGAAGAGCCTGTCTAGTGGGGTTTTCACTTCTGTCAGTAAAAGATATTCACTTCTGACTTGTTTAAAAGCTTCCAGCTGTGGGGTGTAAAATATAATAAATGTGTATTGTGAGTCCTACAGTGAAATCTACACATTTTTTCCTTACTCTCCTACCTTTGGAGATGAGCTGAGCCTACATGGTGGTTACCAATTAGCGAGACAGCTGTGTGATGCTAAGATAAACATCGGTGTTGTCCAAGGATCGTAGAGTGTTTATTGTATTTAAGATTTAGCGGTGAGCCTTTCTAAGAATCACATTTACTCTGTGCCTGCCTCTACCAATATGGTACACTGCCCCTTTGCTGACTGTCTGACAAAATGCAGACCATCAGTCACCTCTTCAGCCCCCTGAGTAGGAGGTTCTTTGGCTCCAATCTAGTTCCCCAGAAAAATTAAAAAAAAAAAAATGCAAGAAATCAGGTTGTCGAGGACATAATAGAGATGACCTATAATTGCCTTGAGTACATTCACCTATTTGACTTAATCTATAACTATACTCCATGAATTCCTGACCATCTCTTTACATCTGTGATATTGTCTATACAAAAGGAGGCCTCTATTTTTTAAATACATTTTCATTGATTTTAGAGAGGAAGGGGAGAGGGAGAGAAAGAGATAGAAGAGATCCATGATGAGAGAGAATCATTAATCAGCTGCCTCCTGCCTGCCCCCCATTGGGGATGGATCCCACAACCTGGATATGTGCTCTGACTGGGAATAGAACTGTGACTTCTTGGTTTATAGATTGATTCTCAACCATTGAGCAACTCTGGATGGGCAGAGACTTTTAAATTTTGACAGTATGTTTCTTTGGGGGAAGATAATGGGAAGGTTTTTTATCATGCAGATTGCCTCTCTCTCTCTCTCTCTCTGCTCTCTCTCTCTCTCTCTCTCTCTCTCTCTCTCTCTCTCATGTCTCACCCAAGGATATGTTTTTATTGATTTTACAGAGAGAGGAAGAAAGAGAGAGAAACATCGGGTTGTCTCCCCTAAGGGTCCAGACCAGAGATTTAACATGTTGGTGTATGCTTCAGCCAACTAGCCACCAGGCCGGGGCCAGATTGCCTTTTCTAAGGAGGATAGAGAGGGTCCAAGCACCTTATTGGTGCTTGACCAAAAAATTCAAACTGGTTGATTAAAACTGTGTTTCTGACCCTAGCTGGTTTGGCTCAGTGGATAGAGTATTGTCCTGCAGACTGAAGGGTCCCAGGTTTGATTCTGGTCAAGGGCACATGCCTGGATTTTGGGCTCCATCCCCAGTGGGGGGCTTGCAGGAGACAGCTGATCAATGATTCCCTCTCATCATTGATGTTTCTCTCTCTCTCCCTCTCCCTTCCTCTCTGAAATCAATAACAATATATATTTTTAAAAGACTATGTTTCTGTAAGAGGTTGAAACTAAAATTAGATCAGGTAATATATCTACATTTGGTATCATGAGCTTTTAGCATGAGTGATCCATTTTGGGCCTGTGATTTTTTTCTTTAACAGTACAATTTTACACAGGGAGGTTTTATTTGACCACATGACTTAGTTTCTTCTCTCGTGGAGTTTAAACTCAAGATATGGAAATTCCTTATTTCTCCTTACTCCACATCAGAGTTTAGAGTAAAGAAAGGCTTATTGATTGAGAATTTGCCAGTTGAGAAGATGAGAGCCCTATCAATACATCCTAAGAAAACATAGAGTTCAGTCTTATTTTACATCAAGGAAAGGGAAGATCGGAGAGGCTGTTTCAGTAAGAACTCACCTCAAGAAGAATTCCTCTAATGACTTCATGTTTAAAGCAGGAACTATTAGTGGGAAAGTCATGGGGACAATGGAGACTTAAACAAAGTGGAATCAGAGAGATCTAGCATTGACTCTGTTACATCCACACTTCAAATACTTTGCTCTACACTTTGTATTTGCATGGTCTCTATTAAGAAGTCCGCTCTAATTCTTATCCTTGGTTCTCTATAGGCTTTTAAACCCGCAACCACAAATCCCTCATTTTACTTTTCTATCAGTGTTTGAATTGATTGATTGATTGATGCTACACTAAAGTTTTAAGTCCTGGGTATTTGACTCTATTTACTCTTATGAGTTTATCTTAAATATTGGATTTCACACACATACCCAAATTCATAAATAAAACACTTGAAATCTTTGAGATGTCTTAAACCTTAAACAAATGCAGTTAGCAAACTCAGTTTTATTATCTGTATGTAAATTAGGTGGTTTGTATTATATCTATAATGATGATCTGATAAAACAACTTTTGGCAAAAGAACTATTTGAAGGCATCTTACACATTTGCAAATATAGAAAACAGATTTGACATATTGTCAGTTACATTATTTTGTTTTAAGTGTGCATATTCGATTTGCTTGCGGATTTACATATGTTATGCTAAAAAACAGTGAATATGTGGGTTAATGGAGTTGTCATTAGGTAATCAACTATGGCCCTTACATTCTAAAAGTCTTTTGATTGAAAAGATAAATATTATAGAGCATCAGGGTCTTTACATAATAAATTTATAGAAATGTACAGTATACATAAGTCAGGAAATGATTATGTAAGTATAATCAGAGCTTTAAATACATGTCTTTAAAATAAATTTATTGTACTAATAACACCCAGTAGGTTGGCCTAGAAATGAAGTAATTGTTTTAATGTCCAATACTCATGACATTTTTCAACATATTTAAAAACATCCTATCAAGTAATTATTTGCTCAGTGTACATACTGCAGCAAAAACCATTTTTGTCTGCATATGTCAAGCACATTCCCAATGTGTTTCATCATGTATTCATAAATTTTCAAACTAATTAAATAGAAATTCTTAAGATCAACTCCATGTGTATATTTGTAATTTTGTTCCAACCCCATAGAAATTGTGAGAGACAATATTTATACAAACTGCTGAACCTAATTTCAGATACTTTTAGAACTCAAATATATTAATACTAGTTATTTATTATGAAATCATTTTCAAGAGAAAACATTTCTATAGTATTTGAACTCTTATATATAAATTAGTAGAACGAATAATTTTAATAATTATTCAACTGATATATTTTGCCTAAAGAAACACTGTGAGTTTATTTACTTATCTACTGTTATTTAATTAACAAAGGATATATTGAGCATAACAGTAGGACAGACTCTGCATGCATTATAGGCAGAAGTTAAAACTAAATTTAAAAAGAAAAATTAAAAACCTGTACTCTAGCTGCTTACTGATCATTAGGCAAAGACAGACATTTAAATAAAGGGGTAATGGACCATCATTGGTGCCTTGAGAAAAATACATATAAAGTATGGAAAATGTACACAGTCTGAGTGGTTACTTATTGAAATTTCACTGCCTGTTTATTTTTTACCACATAAGCGACTGAAGCTCATTTCTGATGACTGGGGTCCATTAATTTTATTTTCAGATGCCCAAGAGAAGTGGCACCCCTGCCATGATTAGTGCCACTGAGTTGTGAGTAACCTGTGGGAAGAAAACATAAAAGCACAGACAACTCCAAGCATAGTCTCTTGCACTGAAAAGCAAATATTTGACTGTCCAAATATTCTCAAAATACAGATTTTACTACAATAAGCTAATTAACTCAATTATAACTCCTCTGCATTCCCACATTCTGTGTCCTGATTGTACCTTATCCAATAAAAAAATTAAATTCTTATGTACAATTTTAGGTGTATGACATTCCAAATTTAACAAGAACGTTTTGCATTTAGCTTTACAATTAAATACACAATGAACTTTTTGTTACAGTTTATCTCTACATCCTAATCTGTTTAGAATATCTAAGTGGTGAATTAAAATTAATAACAATTCTTTAAGTTCCAAGTGATGCACTTATGTAGTTTTTTTTTTTTTAATCCAGATTTTTTTCTTTTTTATTTAATTTGTTGAAGTGACACTGGTTATTAAAATCATACAGGTTTTAGGTGCACAATTCCACAACACATCACCTGTACACTGTATTATATGTTCACCACTCCAAGTCAAGTGTCTGTCCATCACCATTTATCACCCCTTTATCCTCTTCCACCCCCCTCCAAACCCTCCTCACCCAGACAATCACCAACCACACTGCTGTCCCTGTCTGTGAGTTTTTGTTCTCTTTTTTTTTTCTGTTTTGCTCAATCCTTCCATCCACCCCACTCACCCCTGCCCCCCCACCAGCACCCTCTCACAGAAATATGGGTACTGCATATTTTTAATTTTATATAGAAAAGTCAGACATATTGCTTAACTTTGTTTCTAAATCAGCTTCAATATATACCATAAACAAACTAAATGTAATATATTGAGTAGGCATCAAAGGGAAAACTAGGCATATTTATATTCCTTTCTGCCTACATGTTGTCATTTAAGAATGTATTTAGAAAAAAACTATTAACATCTATCTGGGTCTAAATATGTATTTTTATCCTCAATATTTAAATTTAACTTCAGAAATATTATACATTTAGAAACAGCAACAATAAATACTAAATAAAATGTATTTTTTAAACAAACAGTGACATATATTTATTCTTTTGTTTTTTTGTTACCTGAGGATATTTTTTCCATTGATTTTTAGAGAGAGTGAAAAGGAGGGGGAGAGATAGAGAGAGAGGAACATCAATGTGAGAGAGAGACATCAATTGGTTGCTTTTCACATGTACCCCGACCAGGGCCGGGATAGAGCCTGCAACCCAGGTACATGCCCTTGACTGGAATTGAACCCAGGACCCTTCAGTCCATGGGTCTATGCTCTATCCACTGAGCCAAACCAGCCAGGGCAAAAAAGTAAATACTTTTAATGATAAATTATAAATTGCCATTAGAAACATTTAAATAGCAAACTTTTTCTCTTAATTTAATGTATTGCTTAATAATTTGTTCTAAAAATTAATAAGAAGAAACAATGTAATAAGAATTGTAATTATGATTTGACTAAATCTGTTCTGAAACAAATTTTCAATATAAAATAAAGGTTATATTGTAGAAACATTTTCCATTATAGGAGCACTTATCCCAAGGACGTTAAAACTGACTATTGTTTCATCACTACTGGCATTAACCAGCTGAAACTCAAAAGGAGCCATCAACTCTAAGCAACCCTAAGATGATGCCAGGCCTTTACTAGAACTAATTTAACTCACTTTATTGACCAATGGAAAACAAAACTTTGTTTTCATAAATTGCCTATAGGCCAATCAAGTTTTTGTCTTTTCTTTAATAAACATCTAGGAATATTTGCTGGGCCATAAGGTATGTGTAGGTTTAACTTATAAGCAAGTGACAAATTACATTCCAAAGTGCCTATAATATTTTACATTCCCACGAACTCTTTGTGGCTAGTATTTTGCCAACATTTCGTATTGTCAGTAGTTTTTTCATTTTAGCCATTCTAGCGAATGTGTACTGATATCTCAGTGTGGTTTCAGAGTCCATTTTTCTAGTTCACTAATGATATTGAATATATTTTTCTGTAACTACTGAGTTCTATCTATTTTGTGAATTATTTACTGAAATATTTTGTCACTTTTTAAAGTTTAGTTGGGTTGTCTTCTCATTTATATATTTTTAAGATAAAGTTTTTGTAAAATATGTATACTGCAATTATATTCTCCCAGTACTTATTTGCCTTTCATTTTATCAATAGTGGTTTGTAAAGAGGAGGATGTTTTATGAACTACATTAGAGTCAATCAAAAATTTTTAATAGTTTGGCTTAGAATTGTCCTAAGCATTCTTTGGCTACCCCAAAGTATTGAAGATTTTTCTCTGTTTTATTTTTGAAATGCTATAGTTTTGGCATTTACATTTAGAACATGATCTGTCTTAGAATCTGATGCCAAAACTTTAAATCCACAGAAAAGGCAGTGAGAAAGGAAAGATCATGTAAAATGCTGGAGAGAAAGAAAAAGCTGGAACTTATAAGCAAGAGATAAAGTCTGTAATATTGACTAAAATCCACATCATTTCTCACTGCCTCTGACCTTTGTATCATGCGCATCCTGCAGAATCCGGAGAACTTTCTTATGCGCGCGCGCGCGCGCACACACACACACACACACACACACACACACGCACACACACACACGCACACACACCTGATCCAAGATTGGGAGAAATTGAAGGAGGATCCTAGGGAGAGTGGATAGTTGCAGGCCTGGCCACTGCTTTAAGCCAATGAGGTGAGCCAGCAGATAAATGGCAATATGTGTTTTTGCTACAAAAATCACTGCTGTTTCACTTCCATGCTGCAAATCTCTCTCTCTCTCTCCCCTCCTCTCTCTCTCTCTCTCTCTCTCTCTCTCTCACACACACACACACACACACACACACACACACACACACACAATTACGGTATCCCACTATAACCAGAAATGTGGAAGATAATTCTGGAAAAACTAATGCTGCCTAGTCACTGACATATTGCTGACACTGTATTCCATTCCTTGCCAACTTGGCACTGCCGTCTATATGCATCTTCTCAAACCATACTTAATATCCAAATGAAGACAGCAACAATGTCTTATTTTCACCTGACACGATATACAAATCCCATATATGCCATCCTTTTTTTCCTAAAAGTGAATTCCTTTTAGTCTTTGGGTGATATTCTTTGTTAGTAGCTGTTTAATTTTGATTTCTTGTAACATAAAGATCATGATAGAAAGTTAACTACAAAACATATTAAGATCTGAGTAGATATTGAAGAGGGGAAGAACACACACATTCAAATTTTTTTTTAAAAAAAGGATAAATTACTTATAACTGTTGCAGACCTAGTCTCTGAAACTGGTTCCATAGTTCACGTGTATAAGTAATGTCCACGCTATTCATTGTATAGTTCTCATATACCCAGCAAGTGCCTCAGCTGGTGGCGATTCAGAGCCTGCTAGGACTACGGAGACATTCATTCCTAAGTGTTCTGGGCCATTTATGATCAGTCCTGCCTTGGTTGTTGGGTTGCCGTTCTTTTTCATCGACTTTAATCTCGGGCCATGAGAGTAGTAAGAGGTGCTTTAGGGGATGCCCTTAAAATTAAGAGGCTGAGTCCATTGTTTTGTGTTTCACCTCATCTGGGCAACCAAGGAAAGAAGCCCTACACACGTCCTTTTGCTTTTGCAATTTTGTGGAAATTTCAACCTCCGCGCAGTCTCCAGGCTGTGGGAATTCCCCCATGCTCGTTGCCCCTTGCTGTCCCTTTTACCTGACCCCTACATGAGACTTTCACCTCCTGGGAATCTCCGGTTTGTGGTGCGCACTGACTACACTTTATTCATGTGCATGGGTGAGTGGGTTGTGTGTCTTTTGACATCCAACTAAACTCCTGGAGGGGTGACTACGCTCTTGCCTGTGGGCATTTAAATGGAACACTCCTTCCTCTCGTGCACATTGTGGAGAAGCAACCCAATTCCCCTTGATGCTCAGGATCAATCACCCAGACTCAGAATCTGAGGGAGAGTTTCTATTCCCAGACCCATAATTTCCGGCTACGAGAAAAATAACATTGTGCATTTGGATGCTAACTTAGAGCCTATATTGCACTTGGCAGATATTGCCCTCGCCCAGCAAGGTTTCGCCACCTGGCTGGCACTGTAACTGAGTCTTCACAGGGCTATTCCACCATTCCATTAAGCTAACTGCTTCAAGATGATAGGGTGTATGGCAATCCCTGTGAATTCCAGGAGAGCGAGCCCATTGCCACCCTTCATTTGCTGTCAAATGAGTTCTCTGTTTGGGAGTGTTGCTCTGTACAACACTGTGAGAGTGAATAAGGTATCTGTAATTTCTTCAGAAACGTTTCAGCATGAACGACAAAAATAAAAAAATAAAAATAAAAATATGCAGAGTGTCTGTTCCAGTAAGAAAAAGTGCTGCTCCTTCCACAATATTAGGGAGTCTAATACAACTGACTTGCCTGCAGGAGCCTGGTCTATGCCGCTGGGAAATAATGCCATATTCAGGGCTAAGGATTGGTCTCTGCTGTGTCAGATTAGATTCTTAGGAGTGGCTACCAAGAGATCAACAACATACCCGTGTATATTCACCATTACTTTTGCTATTGCTTTGCTATTACTTTACTAGTAATTCATTCACTCATTCATTCATTCATTCATTCATGATATATTGTGCTATGGGTTGTAGATATTTCCTCATTTGTTAAATAGTGGTGTTAGATTTTTGTTTCTTATTTTGGTAATTTCTGGAGAAGAGAGTGTTTCAGTCTTTAAAATTTTTAAACTAAAGGTTTATCTGGAAGTGACCATTGAAATTGAAGCATAACCAGAATAAGTTCTGGTAATGCTCAATCCATTCATTAAAATGTTCAATTCAATGTTTTACCACATGAACATTCTTTGATTCCATTAATTTCTATTAAGGGTTATAAAATATTGTCTTTATAATTAATTTTCTTGAGTTTATTAGTTACACTTTTTAAAAATATAAAGCGCCCTAGCTGGTTTGGCTCAGTGGATAGAAGGTCGGCCTCCAGATCAAAGGGTCCAGGATTAGATTCTGGTCAAGGGCACGTACCTTGGTTGCAGGCACCTCCCTCGGCCTGGGACCTGGTTAGGGCTCCTGCAGGAGGCAAACAATCCATGTGTTTCTCTCACATCAGTGTTTCTCTCTGTCTTCCCCTCTTCTTAATAATCAATGAAAAAATATCCTTGGGTGAGGATTAACAAAAACAAAATAAGTAAATAAAGCAACTATTCCTCATCAAATGTCTTTCTACCCTTAGGAACAGTCAGTAGAGAAAATACATGACATATATTCTTTCTCTTCACCAATGCTTATCCATTTGCAGAAAATGGACCCCTAGTAATTTTACATTATTTTCTATGTCATTATGAAGTTATAAATTTGTATTTTTAATGCTTTCAACACATTGAAATTATATTATTATTATTATTACTATTATTACTAGAGGCCCGGTGCACAAAATTTGTGTACGAGGGTGGGGGTGTCCCTCAGCCCAGCCTGCAGCCTCTCCAATCTGGGACATCCCTCTCACAATCCAGGACTGCTGGCTTCCAACTGCTTGCCTGCCTGCCTTCCTGATTGCCCCTAATCACTTCTGCCTGCCAGCCTGATCACCCCCTAACCACTCCCCTGCCAGCCTGATTGATGCCTAACTGCTCTCCTGCCAGCCTGTTTGCCCCCAACTTCCCTCCTCTGCTGGCCTGGTCACCCCTAACTGCCCTCCCCTGCAGGCTTGATCGCCCCCAACTGCCCTCCCTTGCAGATCTGGTCCTTCCCAACTGCCCTCCCCTGCTGACCTGATCACTCACAACTGCCCTCCCTTGCAGACCTGGTCCCTTCCAACTGCCCTCCCCTGCTGGCCATCTTGTGGTGGCCATCTTGTGTCCACATGGGGGCAGCCATCTTTGACTACATGGGGGCAACCATCTTGTGTGTTGGAGTGATGGTCAATTTGCATATTACTCTTTTATTAGATAGGCTAGAGGTCTGGTGCACGGGTGGGGGCCACCTGGTTTGCCCTGAAGGGTGTCCCAGATCAGAGTGGGGGTTCCCTTGGGATGTGGGGCAGCCTGGGCAAGGGGCCTGTGGTGGTTTGCAGGCCAGCCACACCCCCTGGCAACCCAAGCGGAGGCCCTGGTATCTGGGATTTATTTATCTTCTATAATTGAAACTTTGTTGCCTTGAGCAGAGCCAAGCCTCCTGCTTGCTCTATGGCCACAGCCATTTTTGTTGGGATTTATTTATCTTCTATAATTGAAACTTTGTAGCCTTGAGCAGAGGAGGCCAAGACAGGCTAGGGCTGCAGATCCTTGTCTTCCTCCATTGCTGGGGGCAACCCAAGCCTCCCGCTCTCTCCAGCTCCGTGGCTGCCACCATTTTTGTTGGGATTTATTTATCTTCTATAATTGAGACTTTGTAGCCTTGAGTGGAGGCCTGGCCCGCCAGGGTGTGTGGAAAGCTTGACTTCCTCCATTGCCGGGAAACTCAAGCCTCCTGCTCATTCCATGGCTGCAGCCATCTTGGTTGGGTTAATTTGCATACTCACTCCTGATTGACTGGTGGGCGTGGCTTGTGGGTGTAGCAGAGTGATGGTTAATTTGCATATTACTCTTTTATTAGATAGGATTGTTATTATTTTGCTGCTAATGTCCCTTTTTAAACTAGTGGAGGTCCTGTTCCAAAATAAAAATTAATGAGAGTAGGATTCTCAAAAAAATTCAAAGGTTTTTTGTTATCATATCAAGAAATTATACCTACATTCCTTTCAAGTCAGAATAAGGTATAATTTTTTTTCTGAGATTATTTTTAAACTAAATTTTTGAAATGTATCCAGTACAATTAATAAGCTATTTTAGACAAATTTGCTGATTTTAGTGTTTAATTATTAGACTATATACTGTAATTATTTGCCTTATAATTTAAATTTTTATGTATTCAAATTTCCCATCACATGTGAAATGTGCCAAGTTACAATGAATTCTATCATTTTTGAAAGCTTGAATATTAGATATTTTTCCTAGTGATCTAAAAGTAGGGTAACTTTCCTTTTGCTTTGGTGTCTGGTCCAGAAGGTATTTTTGATAAGCAACAGACAAAGAATGGAAAGAAAAATGGTATGATTGTAGTCCAAATCTTCATCTAGCATGTATATATTTTAACATTTCACATACTTTCACACAGGCTATCTAGACCAAAAATATGTTTCAGGCTGCTCAATAGTGCTTTGAAAGTAAATATTTGTAAGTAAATACTTCAGTACACTTCAGAGTCAGGTAAAAAAAAAACTAAATATAATTACTTATTGGCAATCATAATAAACCTAGTATTTATGTATCCTTGTTGGCACACAAGAGAATCTACTTAAACTTAGCTTACTTGCATAAACAATTCAGGGGAAAATAAGCTTTCTCAGAGAAAAAAATATTAAGAGAAAATTTTTAAGTTTTGAGAAAATTCTATTTGCCCTTCTTAAGCATAAGTCATTATGAACAAGTTGTTTTACTGCAACTTATAAAAATTTAATGCTGTGTTCTTTTTTAAAAATAGATAATTTATACCCTCTGGTGGGTCACCAATTAAACACTTGACCTTAGAAAAAGAAAAAAAATCAGGATGTCTTTCCAATTTTTGTATGATAAATTTTATAAAGTCTTCAGAGAAAGCATTCTTGAGTCAGATAAAGTTGTCCCAAATCCAGAGCTGCTATTTATTATTTTTGCATTTATTGGTCAAATCGCAGGACTAAACCATTTTCTCCTCTCAAGATAAAAATAAAATAGAACCTCATTAAATACTTACTATGAGAATTAAACATGTTTGGTGTGTGTGCATACACATATATTTATATACATATCATACCTGCTCCAAACATTATTAATAAACATTCTAATAATTGATACTATAACTATTACAATTACTAGTAATAACAGACTTTCAATTTACTATATTTATTCTTAAGGATAATGTGTTTAAAAACCTTAGAATATAGATTCCATTAATTCAAAATCTCTTTTATCAGGTTCAGTCTATTGTATTTTTTTCTGTTTATGAATCACTCTCCATTGGAAAAATTAGAGTTTTAAGGGGTAGTTTGATTCTCTCACGGCATAAAGAAAACATTTCTTCACTTACACAGTTATTTTTAGTGGTGTCCTGTTAACTGAAATATTTTAAAGCAACTTGTAACCATATATATTTTTTCAAGGAGTACTTTATATACTGGAAGGATATGAGTGATATTACATTTCTTTCATTCAATATTAGTATTTTCAGAAACCAAAGTAAACCTTTAATAGAGCCAACTAGTTATGATTCCAAGAAAATATACTCTGCTTAGAGATCTCTAAAGCACTTAAACATAATGAGAAAATTTTGTGATGGTGGGAAAATTCACTCATTTATCAATTTATTCCAGTAGCCACTCTAATCATTTGGATGTATTCATTTAAAGTATAATGAGTATAATTTATAGCAGCAAATCCAGTGGCAATGTGATTTCACTCTACACCAAGAAGTCTGTCATAATAAATCCATTATTCTGTTCCTGTACAAAGTACAACATAGTATTTAAAAGTGTTCCTGATTGTGTATCTTAACTGTTATTTTGAGTTATTAACCTAGTAATATATGCTGCAGTAGGATTATTAACCACATCAACTTAGATGTTTAATAAATTTTGAAATATAGTTTATTGTGATTAAATATAATTGGTCTAACACCTAGAATACTCATATTTTAAGACTGCAAATTACAGAAAGTATAAAATGTGTAAAGAAGTCCCAGTGTGATCATATGAAGTATGATATTGTCTTGTGTCTCATAAAAATGATTCCTCTGAAACCCACTTCACTTCAACCTGCCCTAAACCAATAGTCTAAGAGGTCTCCTTGCTTCTACTCTTGCTATCGTATACCTATGTCTCAGCACCTAGTTCCCTCTCAGGACATAAGAGAGATCAAGTCGTTAAGTTCTCAAAATCATCCAGTAGCTTTTGATCACAATTCAAAGTCAAATGCAAGACCTGCAAATAATTTTCATGTCCTAGCATGATCAAGATATCCTCTTGCAACTTCTCTGAGTCCATTCCCTGCTACTGTTCTTTGAATATTCCCTTCAGTCACACTGACCTCCTTGTTGTTCTCCAACCCAGATTTGTGTTGTTTCAACCCCTCACTTCCTTGAGATTCCTACTTTATGTCACTACTACTGAGAAGTCTTCTCTGGTCCTTTTAAATTAAATAACAGCACGCTTTGCACAGTTTATCTTTCTTATACCCTGTATTTTTCACTACAGGATATCATCTGATGTTTACCACAGTACTTATATCATTCATTTTACTTGTCTCTATGCATGGAGTGTGGTGTACAGGGTTATCGATAACAGAATTTTGTATAGACAGTGGATTTGATGAATGGGTGAATGAAGTTTTGGCTTTACTTTTAAATTTACTTTTAAAGAGTAAGTTATGATACTTTAATTTTCTACTTACAGGTATATGTTTAAATGTTATACAAATTACCTATTGATTTTAATTTCTTGCTTAAAAATGTCCAAGGTGCAAAACATAATGCAGAAAGAAGTATTAAAATCTCCATAATGCCTAAAGTCACTGTGGATATTGAAATGTCTTGTATATTCAAAGAAATTTTTAAATTAATCTCTCATGGTGTGATTTATTTTAAAGTCAAAAATCAACAAATATTTCTTAATAGTTTTTAATTAAAGTATGAATACATTTTATATTACTTAACTATAAATTACATCTATAAAGCATACAAGAAGAGATAGACTTACATTTTATATTAAACACTGATGAAATATTAATGTTATTAAATTCCCTAAGTATAAAAACATTTCAGCTGTTGAACTTTAGTGATAAAATAAGCTTATGGTATTGCATGGAGAATACTGCACTTTTGCTATACTGTGTTACTGTCTAAGTAGACCAGGCAAATATGGTGTAAGAGGGTACATCAGTGAGGGTATTTCCCATAATATGACTTTGCATAGTTTTTGATCATTATATTTATTTGACAAATATTTATTTTGAACAAATACTTGTTTAACATTGGAGATTTAACTAGAATAAAGCATGTTGATGTTCTGATTATATTTTAGATCTTGGAGATATAGAGCTAGCAATTCTATATGTAAAATGTCAGGAAAATATTTATTTAAAAACTTTAAAAAAGTATGAGGTAAGAGATTACTATTTTAACATGATATGTTTCTGATTTAGCTAATTTGGAAAGAAGAGTGGCAGAAATTCAGTTCAGAGGTCTATTTTGAGTAAAACAAGACACTCGGAGAGATTCTTGAGCCAAAAGGTAAAAATCTATGGAAATAATTGTAACAGTTGTTGAGCATAGTATAATCTATGAGAGCTGATAGACCATTTATAAAGGCATAGAAATAATTTAAGAGAGCAATTATGGTGTCCTGGACTTGAGAGGTATTAATGGAGGTGCTGAGTAGTTGAACATATCTGAATTATGTTCTACTAATGAAAGATTTGTGATGTGAGAAAAAGACAAGTGTCAAGCAAGCTATATTTTTTTTTATAGCCTAAGGAATAGAAAAATAGAATTCTAAAACCTGAGATTGGGTAGACTTAATAATGAACCTATTGAGGGGTAATGTTATGCTTTCTTTGATGTGTTAATTGAGCTAGGTTATAGGCACAAATTATTCAATTAAACACTACTTTAAGTGTTGCTATGAAGGTATTTTGAAGATGTGGTTAAAGTTCATAATCATTTGACTTCAAGGAAGTGACAATATCCTATATAATCTGGGTGAACCTGACTCAATTAGTTGTAAATTCTTAATAGCAGAGCTAAGTCTTCCTGATGAAGAAATTCTATCTCTGGACAGCAGCTGCAGCTCACACTCTGAAATTCCAGTCTGCCCCTTGAGCTTGCCTCATAATTTGGAAATTGCCTTTGTCACACCCCATGATTGTATAATACAATTCCTTGCAATATGTCTCTTATTATATGCCTTCTGGTTTGCTTCTCTGGTTGAACTCTGACAGATAAAGCTAGGTAATAAGTTGTGTTTTGTTTTCCTTCAGTTACCTCACACATAGAGATATCAGCCAAGTACTGTATCTGAAAGCTATCTCTAAATCTCATTGAAGATGCTGGGCTGCGAAATTACATGTTGGAGTAAATCAACATACCTCTATTTGTCTATAGACCATTAAGATAGGCCAAACAATGATCCTCAAAAATGTATGCACTGGAATCTCTGAAACATCTAGGATCTGTGTAAAATAGCTTATTTTTTAGAAGGGTCTTTACAGATGGACTTAGCTAAGGATCTTAAGATAAAGAGGTCATCCTGGATTATCAAAGTGGATCAGAAATCTAATGACAAGTGCACTTAGAAGAGACACATATAGAGCAAACATATAAAAAAAAAAAGAGGAGGGTAACATTAGAGGCAGAGGTTGGCTCATGCAGCCACAAGTCATGGAATGGTGACAATTGCCAGGAGCTAGAAAAAGTGGAATGCAGCCATGCCAATACCTTGATTTCAGACCTTGGCCTTTAGAACTATGAGAGAATAGGTTTATATTGTTTTAAGCCACCCATTTTTGGTAATTTGCTGAAAACTACTGTAATCATATTTAAAGCTATTATACTAAAAAAGATAAATTAGAAGATAAATATAGATGGAAACAACACTTGTAAGAACTGACTGCTGGGATACTCTAAAATTAAGAAGTTGGAAAAATTAAGAAGACCTAAAAACGGTATTTGAGAGGGTGCACCCAGAAAAGTATTAGGAGAATCTAAAGTAAGTATTATTTCAGTACCCGGGAAAAATAATGGTGTAAAAAAATATGGGCAACTCTAAATCAAATTTAGATAGGTTGATAGAGATGAATATTGAGAATTGTCAATTATCTTTGGTGAATTGAAGTCATTGATAAACTTTATAATAAAAGTATCAGTCTTGTGTGGCACTTGAGGGCTGATTCAGTGCTCAACAGAGAATGGTCAGAGTGAAGGTAAATACATTGAGTAATGGTATCTCTCTTGTGGCAATTTTGTTTTAAAGGAAAGCAGAAGGAAGTTGTAGCAAGCCATAATAATGTGTAGGTATATGTGTATGTGTGTGCTTCATGGAAGACAATGCATCATATTGGCTCATTGGTAAGCCACCACCCTTACAGAAAAAGTTATAAAGTAATAAGCAACAAAAGCAAAATCAATGAAAACCTACCCTGAGTATTTATCAGGATTTACTTATTTATACCTTGTGAAGGAAGAAGCCCCAATTTGAATGAGATGACTGTTAGAGATTAAAAACAGGGACTTCTGCAATTTCTCTCATTCATTAAGTTATAAAATGGTTTTCTTTTCTGAGAATAGTAAGTGAACTTGCTACTTTAATTTTGTAATCAGACAAGCTCAGAGTCATTTGCCTCCATTTTCTACTTCAAATGTCCAATTTGTCCAGTTCCAGAAAACAGGTGGATTATAGACAAATGAATGGGATTGTAACAATGGAGACTAGTACTGTCTGCTTTGTTTCTGCAATGGAGGGTTTTAGTTTTGGTCATTGATCTGGTTGGGCATACATTTCTCTATCTCATATTATTTGCCAGTTGAATTAAGGATATTTCAAAAGAAATTTGATTCTACTTTTTGGTTTAGGTATAATGTTTATGATAAAAAGAACTAGAGGCCTGGTGCACAAAATTCGTGCATGGAGGGGGGGCATGTCCCTCAGCCCAGCCTGCACCCTCTCCAATCTGGGACCCCTTGAGGGATGTCCAACTTCCCGTTTAAACGGGCAGTTGGACATCCCTCTCACAATCCAAGACTGCTGGCTCCCAACTGATCACCTGCCTGCCTTCCTGATTGCCCATAACCGCTTCTGTCTGCCAGCCTGATCACCCCCTAACCACTCCGCTGCCAGCCTGATTAATGCCTAACTGCTCCCCAGCCAGCCTGTTTGCCCCCAACTTCCCTCCTCTGCCAGCCTGGTCACCCCTAACTGCCCTCTCCTGCAGGCTTGATCGCCCCCAACTGCCCTCCCTTGCAGGCCTGGTGCCTCCCAACTGCCCTCCCCTGCTGGCCATCTTGTGGTGGCCATCTTGTGTCCTCATGGGGGCAAGATCTTTGACCACATGGGGGCAGCTATATTGTGTGTTGCAGTGATGGTCAATCTGCATATTACTCTTTTATTAGATAGGATAGAGGCCTGGTGCATGGGTGGGGGATGACTGGTTTGCCCTGAAGGGTGGGGGTTCCCTTGGGGCGTGGGGTGACCTGAGCAAGGGGCCTGTGGTGGTTTGCAGGCCGGCCATGACCCCTGGCAACCCAAGAGGAGGCCATGGTATCTGGAATTTATTTACCTTCTACAATTGAAACTTTGTAGCCTGGAGCAAAGCCAAGCCTGCTGCTCGCTCCTCGGCCAGCAGCAATTTCTGTTGGAGTTAATTCACCTTCTATAATTGAAACTTTGTAGCCTTGAGTGGAGGCTTAGGCCGGCAACAGGATGGCTTCTTTTGTTACCATGGAAACCCAAGCCTCCCTCCCACTCTCAGTGGCTGTAGCCATCTTGGTTGGGTTTATTTGCATATTTGCTCCTGATTGGCTGGTGGACATGGTGTGGCTGGTGGGCATGGCTTAGGCATAGTGAAGGTACGGTCAATTTGCATATTGCTCTATTATTAGGTAGGATAATGAGGCAAATTTTAAGACACCAAAACAGAGAGACTGGTACCAAACCTTTTAATTTTTTTTATTTATTTTTTTTTATATATTTTATTGATTTATTACAGTGAGGAAGAGAGAGGGATAGAGAGTTAGAAACATCGATGAGAGAGAAACATCGACCAGCTGCCTCTTGCACACCCCCTACTGGGGATGTGCCCGCAACCAAGGTACATGCCCTTGACCGGAATCGAACCTGGGACCTTTCAGTCTGCAGACCGACGCTCTATCCACTGAGCCAAACCGGTTTCGGCGTACCAAACCTTTTAATGTCTCTTTATTCTCTAGTTAAAATTAGATTTTAAGATATTTTTCCTCCCTCCCTCCTTTCTTCCTCCCTTCCTTTCTTCCTTTCCCTTTCTTTCCTTCTTTTCTTCCTTTCTTTCTTCCTTTCTTTCTTTCTTTCTTTCTTTCTTTCTTTCTTTCTTTCTTTCTTTCTCTCTCTCTCTCTCTCTCTCTCTCTCTCTCTCTCTCTCTCTCTCTTCTTACCTCTCTTATTTTATTCCTTCCTCTCAGCAGTTGTGGAGCAGGTAGGGAATACACAGGATCCTTTTCCTTTCCACCAGATTCCTTCAGGGAAATAGAAGTTTCAAATAAGATATATTGACCTCTGATTTTGTGCCCTTTCTAGAAATGGTAATGATTGGCAATGTTAATATCCTATTACACTTTTTCTTATCCTATTAAACACTGAGAGAAAAATTTTGCTTCGTTGTCAAAATAATACAAGGCAAAAAACATGTCTGTTTTGGGGAAAGAAATTTTATGAGACCTCCCCAAAACTGCCTGCACCTCTGTCCTTTCTTTGTTCCCACATGCATCTATTTGCCTGGTAACAGTGGTCAGTCTCTCCATTCTAAGCTACAGAACTAGTAGTGACAGTTTATCAATCCTGGCTCTATGTAGACAAAGAAAGCCTTGACATATGGCCTGTATTCAGGGAGATCTTTGGCCTGAAATCTAGATCACTCAAGTATTTCCCAGAATGGATTTAATGTATTGAAATGGTCTTGCCCAGGGCCAAAAGCAAGATATCAATCTTGTGGGCAGCTTTTTAATTGATAGATGATTCAACTCTGCTCTCTGTGAGAAAAGTTAAGATTCTGAGGTAGGAAGTAAGAATACAGATTATGAGCCATAGATGGGGTTAAAGGGGAATGATTTCTATCAGAATGCTAAAAAATCAGGCACATCCCTCATGGCCAGTGAGGTAAGGAATAATGAGCTTTTCTAGTGCTTGGATGCACACTGTTTTGTGTTGTTGGGTTGTTGTTTTTTTTGCCATATGGCACAAGAAAAGCAGGTAGGACACATAAAAACTCCCATGTCCTAACTTTTATCCTTTTATACATTAGAAAAATGGATTTTTCTTACATTTATTTTATTTGTAAAATTCCCAGTGGTGTGAACATGGTGATTGCACACCTTGATAAGTTCATAGAACAGAGGAGTCTTGGGCATAAAAGAGAGACTGTGATCTCTTCTTCGGAAATTTGTATTTGGATAATATCTAAACTTCATTAAGGACTTTCAAGAGCTAATCATTATCCAAACTCTTTATAGTTTTAACCCATTGAATAGCTGTAACGCATTTAGAAGGGAGGTCATTTTTAAAGTGCTAAAACAGTCTGAATAGTTTGCATACAGTTACACAGCTAGGCAGTTGCATACCTGGGATTGCTTTGTAACCAGGACTGGGATTCCAGTGTTCTTATTCTATATCTGCAGGATTAGTATTGATCACATAAATGCGTGTCTTAATTACATCCCAATTTTAGTTTTTATTTCAGCAATATTTTGACCCTTAGAAAGATTTTCACTTTCTCTTACACCCCTCTTAGGCACTGATTGGTATATATCAAAAGTTGCATCAAGATGTCTGCAAAAAGCCACACAATCATTTTCTTTCAGGTCAAAGGCTTTGTTTTCCCATATAAAGGGAAATATTTTAGGGGCAATGTCAGCACTGACCCTACCATCATTGTATCATATGTTCCAAAAGCACCTCATTGAACTATATGTAAGTCCTCATTAGGTTTCCTGATTGTTTCTCCTGAAATTCACAACACACATACTAGACAGATTAAAATAACAGTCCTTAGTTTTCTCACATTTGCGTGATTTTCTAAATTGGTCTGTTGATTATTTTGGGACAACATCCAGCCTCAGAAATGATGTAATTATGTGTAGTTATTCACATCATGAATAAAGGTCCCACTTCTGGGTTGAAGAATGATGTTTGCTGAGATTTAGATTCTTCTTCCTTTAAAATAAGGCGTTGAAATACACAAACTTTAAAAGTATTTTTAGTTCAAACCGTGCACATTTTATATTATTTAGAACTGCTTCATAGATATAGAAATAATCACTGCCATAGTAATATGTACGGCTTTGGGAAAAACAAAACAAAACAAAACAAAACAAGTAGACAAGCAAAACATCCTGCATTTTCAGGTTAGCTAGATTAGATTAGTGTTAGATTAGATTAATTAATATTAATATACTAGTAGCCCATTTGCATGAAGATTCGTGCAATAGACCTTCATTCACCTGGCTGCCTGCACCAGTTTTCTGCCGGCACCGGGGACCCAGGCCTTGGCTGTGGCCACCGCCTTCTGCCTTCTTTCAGGGTCCAGGCTTGGCCCTGGGCAGTGGCCTTGGGCTCGGCCGCACCCAGCGTCCCTGCAATGGTTTACTGGTGGGCGTGGTTGATGGGCGTGGCTTGGTTGGTGGGCGTGGCTTGGGCATAGCAAAGGTGCGGTCAATTTGCATATTTGTCTATTATAAGGTAAGATGTATAATGTTTTCTGTTGTTGTTTTTTCAGAGCTTTAAAAAAAGAAAACTTTCTTATAAGGAAATATTTGATTCCAGAATACATCTTAAAAAACACTTTGTTGAAAAAGTTATCTATAAAATTTGAATATTGAGATTGTGGGAAAGATTAAATTATCTGTATTTGTATATCTACAGATAAAAGCAGTCTTGTATATGTCTAAACCATACTTTGAGTCTGGATACATACATTTCTGTTCTACTATTTTCTATATTTATTTGTATGCTTGAAATGATTTACAAAGAAAGATCAACTTATAACTTTGAAAATATTGATTATAAAAATATACATTAAGGGAGAATTTTATTTTGAGAATAACTGGGTAAAGACCTGTAAATATTCCAATAGTATTTTTAAAGATTAGCAAGAAAGAGCAAGTAAGTAGCACATTTTTTTAATGAATGGTCAAAAATGAATATGGGCTATACATAGCCTAAATAACTTCAGAATATTGCAAAATATAATAGAAAGAAACAAATATACTAAGAAACAAAGGCATTCAACTTACATTAAATTACACAATATAAAAATGGGACATAAGAGGAAATACACACACACACACACACACACACACACACACACATACACACATACACTGCTCCCAGAGAGAAAATGTAAAAGTTAAAATAGGCTATAACCAGAAAACTGTTGGGTACAAGAGTAATTGAATATGTGCATTTATCTCCCTCTATGTTGACCACATACATTTAAATTTCTAAATAGATCTTTCCCTATGATCCATTCAGAAATATATGTCTTGCTGTTTTTACTATTTTACACTGAAAGTGGTCCTTAGGAGACTATGAATAATTGAAAAGAAAAAATAAGGCTTACAATAAAGAAGAGAAGCAGGCCAGTGTTCAGAAATAATTTTTTTTACAATGCAGAATAAGAAGCACTTGAATGCACTTGTGATGTTGCATTTGTAATAATATCTTAGAGCAAGAGTTTTCCATTTTTTTACAGTCTTGAAACCATCTCTTCAAAGTCTGACCCCAAATCAAAAACAAATAAAAATATAAAATCAGTACATTTGTTCAAAAGACTTTTTGTGGGACATTAGTATAGGCGGTCCTGCCTCTTTACAGACACATACACGCACACACACACACACACCATGGACAGCATTGTGTGTGTGTCTATCATTGCCATTGCATTTTTAAAACATTTAATTTTAAATTCTTTTGTATCTCAATGCTTAAAAACTGATGGGCAAATGCATATTTAATAGTCATATCACAGTAAAAGTAAGTCAAATGTAAAATAGGAAGTGAAATTTTTGCAGATAGGAAGTAGTTATTAAGTTATACCTTATATGCAAGAAATTAAAATATCCGTATACCAGAGATGAAACATCAATTATATGATTCTCAACTCCTTCCAAAAGGTCACAGTTAAAAAAAAAGTATGACTTCTAATAAGTATATGATGTAGATAATTAAATCACACCTTTTTGCCAAAACAAGTTTATAAAGTTATAAATAAAATTTAAGAATACAGCCAAAATCTAATTTTATCTCTTCTATAGATTGTATCAAGTTCCTACAAAGAAATACATAGATGCAGCATTTATGTGAAAACTATCTAAAGTAAGTATAGGGTTATTATAGTAAGGAATTATATCATGAAATAGTGATGTAAGGACTGATTTAATTAATACTTTAATTAATACAATTATTTCTGGAAACATTTCTATATTGACAGCAGTTGCTAGAGTATCTTTGTGTTTGTTTGAAAGCATGTGAGCACTTGGTTACATAAAAAACATAGACAATAAAAGAAAGAATATTTTGAAGAAGAAAATAGTTGACAGGATTAAAAATGTTTTTTTCCTCAGATTATTTCCTTTCTGCAAAAACTTTAACCATTGGAAAAGAATATTATTATGCTCAAAAGAACTTTTTTTTAATATTCTTACATTCCAAAGTAATATATACATATCTCCAAGAATTTCTAATTTATAAATTCTAGAAAAGGCATAGCATCTGAAAATTCACTCAACAAAGACCTTATCAAAGAGCAGGAAGAAGCCCAATGATATTCCCAGAAGCACTTACTATGTACCTACATTACTGTCATCAGGAACACCAGCTGCGGCCATATTGCTTAGATGTTCACTATAGGCAACTTAAGTCTTAGAACTACTTTTTGGGAAAAGTATCTAGGAAAATTAAATGAGATAACTAATTATTGCATTAAGCTTTCTGTGATTCAGGAAAGAAAAATAATAACGAAGTCATTTGGTAAGAGGACATGTCCCACTAAAAGCCTATATTATCTAAGTTTTTAAGGGATCATATCCATAAATATTCTATGTAATTGGTTGTTTTATTCAATAATGTTGCTTGTTTACATAATTTGTTGCCCCATGTTTATTGAGACTGGCATCTCTCTCAATCTGTCACTGTAGGACTCCTCTTCAATTCAGACTTTGCAGGAGTCCATGAACTTTGCTATGGATCAAAGTTACTTGAAAATATTGTCAATGATTCCGACTCCCACACTAGCCGGTTTCTCTCAGTGGGTAATGCTTTGGCCTGAGGACCAAACGATCCCAGGTTCAATTCCAGTAAAGTGCATTTACCTTGGTTTCAAGCTTCTTCCTGGCCCTGCCCAGGCCCTCGTTGGGACTTATTCAGAAGGCAACCAATCCCTGTGTTTCTCTAACATTGATGTTTCTCTGTCTTTCCCTCTCTCTTCCACTTCCGCTAAAAAAAATCAATGGAAAAAATAGCCTCTGGTGAGGATTAACAATAAAAAGATCCAGACTCCCAAGGCCCAAACCTGAGTTTGATTCTGCAGCTCTTAGATGTAGGAAAGCTCTTTGAAAAATAACATACAACAATTACAAAACAAAACAAAAAAAAACAAACTCCCCTAATTATTGTGATAAAGATGTTCCTCTGACCAATTGTTGAAGTCTGTTGTGATTTTCTCAGGAGCACCTTTTACCTCTTATAAAATAAATATGTAATGTGTTAAAAACAAAAAACCCTCCAAAATCCAAGAGTAGTAAATAAGGGAGAATGTAAATAATTAATCATTCTCCACACCACATTCCTGCACCTGAATTTCCTCTCCCCAGAAAGAACCATTACTAACACTTCAGCTCTTTTTTTCCCCCCTAATTTGATTTTCTGATGGGTCTAACAACAAAATAATGTGTCTATATTGATTTTTCTTTTCATCTACTTTAAACATCATCTATGTAAATATCTTATAATTGATAAAGGGGTAGCTCACTCAAACTATGCACACTCCCCCACTCTCAATAAAAATATATTAGCAGCTTAGCCCACTAGATCATAACATTTATTCTGTATTAAAATAATTAGTTAAATTTTGGTCTGTGCTAGAAACATTGATATATTTTTAGATCTTCTTTATCTAGCCTGTTGATGTCAACTTGCTGCTAAAGGGATTGGAAAAGCTGTGTTTAAGTTTCCATTATTTGTTTTGCTCTTAAGGCCATGACTTCCTTTGAGAACATGACTTTCACAAGCATTGCAAGTGACAGTCTTGCTAAATGCCCATGGTGGAACTTCCTAGCACCTCCCTAAAGTGCTATATAAGCAATTATAAGATTGTGTGCATATTCTATTATTAAACTTCAGATGAAGTGGAGTAGGGCCAATATTTTATTAAGTACCATGTATCTCATTTATCTATGTTAACTGGCTAAAGCTTTTGTGCCTAGATAATACGTAATTAACATGTCCCCAAAAGTTGCTATAAAACTGTTCACTATTCAGAAGAATAAATTCACATTCCATTAAATAAGGGTCATCACCACTTTTATGGTCCACATGTTGCATTTTAATAGCCATATAAGTAACCGGAAAATTAAATAGGCCTTTTATCTAATATGTATTTTCACATTTGAGTATGCTCCTGGCAGAAGATAACGAGGCTAGCTGCAACTGATCAGCTTCCATTAATGTGAGATTGCTTGCGAAGTAGTACATTTCCTAATATCTCCTGTGGAAATGTTATGCAAATTATTTGTAAATGTGAAATCCTCAAGAGCAAAGCTACATTAACTATTCTTATTGCAAAGGTATGCTCAATAATTTACAACCCATCAAAGGTTGAATTGGAAATAAATTGTTTCTCTGCAGTTTCAACATGCAGTAGAAATGTAAACAGCACCATCTTCTGGATTATATGAATTCTCATAATGGTTTTATAAGATGATATCTGTGTGTTGTCTTAAACAGAGGTCTAGCTGATATTAAACAGTATATGTATAAGCTATACATTTTGAAGTTTTTGCTGTTAATTTTAAACATGGCAGTTAGATTTTGTGTGGATATAATATATGCATTTTTGTAGACATCCCTTTGAATATTGAACTATAATCCCAAGTAAAAGTACTTTAGAATATAACACATAAGATAATGTATTTTTGATCTGATTAACCTTTTTCTTTTATAGCCATTAGCAGTTTATGAAATATCTGATGCAGAAAAAAAAATGTAAACTAGAACACTTCCTCAGAAAAGTAACACAGAAAATAGACACAACATCAATATTTAGAGTCAATGTTCTCATTCTAAAATGCAATCTTCAATAAATGATTACTCCAAACTCCAATAACTAGAAGAAAGTTATTTTACCATTTTCTTATCTCACAGACAATTAGGCTTAACAGGAAGAAAGTATTCAAAGATATTGTGTTTCTTGTAATATCATTATGCTTTCAACTGAAATATAATTCTAGTGATTTAATTTTACATTTGCCAATATTGAGAGTAAATTTATGATGCTCGTGTGTGTGTGTGTGTGTGTGTGTGTGTGTGTGTGTGTGTGTGTGTGTTTTAGCTCAGAGAGAATGTGAAAAAAGCTAGGAAAATTAAGAGAAAGAACCAAGATACAAAGATTACCAAGATAGGTAACCCCAGGAATATAATTATTAAAATATTTTATTTTTATTAACTGTCATTTCCCCAGCAAATACTCTTTGACCTTCTTCTGTGCTTGGGTGGTGGGGCCCTCATGTTCACCTTTCTTCAAGTCTTTAGTCCTCTGCTGCCGTCAGTTTATTTCCTCCTCAGGCTAGAGAGTAGAATCTTCTATAAGCACTACCTCCTAATGTGCTCAATGATATGAGCGTCCTTGCACCTACTTGATTAAAATAGTAAACCTTAGCTCAACCCAACCTTCCAACTTCCCTTCAGCTCTGACTGGGTTGAACAGTGCAAACAGTGAAAGACAAATATTGTATAATCTCGCGTATATGTGGAATCTAAAGAACCCAAACTCATAGAAACAAAGAACATATTGGTGGTTATTCGGGGCTGGAAAGTGGGGGAAATGAGGAGATGTCTCTAAAAGTACAAACTTTCAGTTAGAAGATACAGGTTCTGAGGATCTATTGCACATATTGTGATTATAGATAATAAGACTGTGTTATATGCTTGAAAGTTCTCAGAGAATTGTTCTTAAAGGCTCTCACCACATAAATGAGATGGCAATAATGTGATGAGATGGAGGTGATACTAACCTGGTCATCACAGTGTAATGTATAAATGTATGCAATCAACAGGTTATACACCTTAAAAATTATACAATGTGATATTTTAATCATATTTCAATAAAGTTGGGGAAAAAGAAAAGCTGATGAAGTTGTTAAAAATATAAAGCTTGACCTTAATTCTTATGATGAGGGTGATAAGCATCTGATTTGGTGACATAACCACTCATTTTCCTGACTCAGGAATAAATGTCTGTGTGCAAAGTTTCTCTGGATTGCTGATTCTGTTTCAAGATAGTATTTCTTGATAAAAGAGCAAATATGAAAAAAAAATTAAAGAGGAAGTTTTGGAACAGAGGCTAGCCTCTTATAGGCTCAAAGGAAAGATAAATTAGAGTAAATTTGAATACAAATATATATATATTTGGATTTTAATTTGAATTTATGTATCTACAAACACAATTACATATTTATGGATGTGAAATATCCATACAGAAATTTAAATGAAGGGAAGCAGTATGGGAGAATGAATCAATGACGAATTTGTTTAAGGAGTTATTAAGATCTATTGGCAATTTATGACTTGATGACTACAGTAGGTACAGGAGAAAGAGAATGACATACAGATTTTGGTCCTCAGTACGTAGATGAGTGTGCCTTAACATGAGTTAGGGAACATAGAAAAGAACAATATTTAGGGAGAAATATAATAGTCCAATTTGAAAATATGGGGTTTGAGGCGCCTGCTATAGATATAAGGATTCATTTGATCCATTTGAGGAAGGATCAAATGTCAGCAGCAAAGTTGGTTGTGAGCTTTTTAAAACCATCTTTACCTCATCTATAAATTTGAGAATTATCTGTGCTAACATAGCTCAAGAGAGCAAACGAGATCGTCCACAAAGCATACTGGGTACATATAAATGAAGTGAGCATCTTAGGAAATAGTATACCTAAAGAGAGTTGTCTTTCCAAGAGATTAAGTGCAAGGTGAGAGAGGGATCAGAAAAATGATTGGGCAAGATATCTGGAAATAAATTATGAGAGGGAATATTTTATAGTGATTAAGGTTGCAGATAGTCTAGTAACATTGGGCCAATATGTGTTTACTGGAATTTTTGAACTAAGCAAGAGTATTTCTCATGGATTTTTTTTTTTTTTTTTTTTTTTTGGTGTTACAGGAGAACTCTAAGTTTATGTGAAGATGACTTTTGCTTCCTAAGGATATTTCTTCCACTCATTCTTTGCACTTTGCCATGAGGCTTGGCAGTGACCTATTTGAATCACATTTTGAATGCATAATTGAGCATACTTAGCTCTACTATACCCTTCTTCACCTTGAGAATGAGTCTATATATCATATGACTTTCCAGTACTTTTTTTGTATGTCCACCCTTCTTCCAGAGGGACTTTTACACCTATCAAATAATACAATGACTAGATGAGTTTATTCATTTCTTGGGTCTGCTGTAACAAAGAACCACAAACTGGGTGGCAACAGAAATTTATTACCTCATAGTTATGGAGGCTAGAAGTTGAAATCAAGATGTAAGCAGAGTTGGTTCCTTCTGAGATCTGCGAGAGAGAATTTATTCCATGCTTTTTACCTTGCTTCTGTAGTCTCAGACATTCCTTGGCTTGTAGATGGTGCTCTCCTAATGTTTCCATATAGTCTTCCCTCTGCACATGTCTATCTTTGTGTCCAAATTTCCTCTTTTATAAGGATACCAGTCATACCACTCTAATGTGCTCATTTTAATTAACTTTACCATCTACAAAGACCCTATGTCCAAAAAAGGCCATACTCTAGAGTTATCACTAAAATAGTGATAACTATTTCATTTTCATAAAATGAAATCATATGAACAACTAATACATGTATGTTAGCATTTAGATTTTAAAATTCAGAAGGTTATCTTCAGACTTTCTCTCAAGGTACTGCTGAGACACTGATACCTAATACTTTTATAAAATCCTTTTTATAAAATATTTTTGACATTTTTCATTCAATTGCTATCTTATATAAAGGCAAATTCATTTTAAGTAGAATATTATAGTTCCTGTTCCTAAAATAGGAATTGAATTTGAATAAATATTTTAGGTCATTATCTCATCTATTAGATATAAAATAAATTAAAATTAAATAACACCATGGTTTATTAATATTCTAACACTCTCTTCCATCACAGGAAATTTTTGACAAGAGATACAACTACTTCTTACATACAGATTTTATTTATTGAACACATTTTCCTGACCATAATATTAAGTTTGTCTAAAAGACTGAAATCATTATAATAGTTCATATCCCTTTTTAACCTGCAGGTAGCAGCAAAATACTATTAACTGAGAAAAATTGTCTTTTCCGCTATCAGGGTTTTTATTATAAAAAACATGTTTAGATGCATGATTCTATTCCTTAGAACACAGTTATATTTTTGTAAGTGTACGCAAATTAATCAATCCCTATAATTTAGTGAATCTTAGTATGTGCTCCCCAGTGGAGCAACTTCAATTTTACCTTTGAACTTAATAGAAATGCAAATTCTAACACCTCACGTAAGTCCTACTGTGACAGGGGCCTAGAATACAGTTTAACAAATCTTTCAAGTGATTCTGAGCATGAGAACCATGGATCTAAGTTAGGGCTGCGCAATAGAACTCTCCTTGAGGATGGAAATGCCTTTTATCTGTATTTCCCAATGCAATAGTCAGTTGCCACATATGGCTACTAAGTAATCAAAATGTGGCTAATACAACCAGGGGACTGATTTTTAATACTACTTAATTTTAATTGATTTAAATCTAAAAAGCCACATATGGACAATGGTTATTGATTTAGAACTAAAAAATCGAGTTAACCCACCATTTTCATCACAAAATTTTAGATTCTATAGAAAATATACATCTTTCAATCACTGTTAGAATCCTAGGTGCTATAATCTACTAAAAACAAAACAAAACAAAAGTAAAACATGAAAATTTTGATTCTCACAAAATGACTATAATAGTGGAGTCAATTACCCAGCAAAATATATAAAGTGAAATTGATTCAACAATTTTTATATTTTTTTAAACAAAAAAAAAGTTGTATCTGAGTGTGGCAGGTAGAAAGCTCAGATGGTATTCATGCCCTGTAATTTTCCCTCATTGAGTGAGGATGGAACCAGTAAATATGATGAAACCATGTGTATGCTGATGTATGCTGAGGTTACTTTATATGTAAAAGATAAATGGATTTTGCTGATGTAAGTTAATAAAAAAAGAAGATTATCCTGAATGGGCCTATCACAGGAGGTTTTAAAGAGGGTTATAAACAATGACCAAGTGGGACTTACCATTGAGATACAAGAATAGTTCAGCATACAGGAATTAATAATATGATATACCACATTAAGAGAACAAAGAATAGAAACTACATGATAATCTCAATAGATGCATTTAAAAATACTCTTTCATGATAGAAATATTTCATGATTAAAAACACAATAGGGCCCAACCAGTTTGTGCCTCGGTGGTTGAGCATCAACCTATGAACCAGGAGGTCCCAGTTTGATTCCTGGTCAGGGTACATGCCTGGGTTGCCAGCTTGATCCCTGGAGGGGGTATGCAGGAGGCAACCTACCAATGATTCTCTCTCATCATTGAAGTTTCTATCTCTCCCTATCCTTTCCTCTCTAAAATCAATAAATATATATATTTTTAAAAAGCAACATACTAGGTAGAGAAGGAAACATAACTATATATATGTTTTCATATATTAAAACTATATATGAAAAGCACACAGTTTATATCATACTTACTAGTAACAAAATGAAAACTTTTTATCTAAGACTAGAAGCCTGATGCACGAAATTCATGCATGGGGTGGGGGTCCCCTCAGCCCAACCTGCACCCTCTCCAATCCAGGACCCCTCGGGGGATGTCCGACTGCCGGTTTAGGTACACAGGGATAGGGCCTAAACTGGCAGTTGGACATCCCTCTCACAATCTGGGACCACTGGCTCCTAACTGCTCACCCACCTGCCCACCTGATCACCCCTAACTTCTCCCCAGCGCCCCGATGGCCTGGTCGCCCCATGCAGCCTGCTGCTCAGTCATTTGGTCATCCCTCACTAACCCCCTGCTGGCCTGGTCGCCCCATGCAGCCTGTTTGGTTGTCCATTCAGTTGTTTCGGTTGCGACAGTCACTTAGGCTTTTATATATATAGACTATGAACAAGGAGAGATATATAGATTTTCCTAAAAGTAAATGTCACAATTCCTTCATTTGAGACGTTATCCAGAGGTCTGCACGCAAATTTCCCTAGTAGCATCCAATTAAGTCCTAACTGGGTTAGGAGTTAGTTAAGGGCATTGGTTCTGTACTCCCAACTTTGCTGCTGTCTAGGTTTGCTACAATAAGAAAAGGAGATAGTTGTAAGCTCTTATAACTGTCTATTACATACTAAACACTCATACACGGAGTTGCCATTGCTAATACTAATGTTGAAAACAAGAATGAGGGCATCAGATTAAAAACTTTGAGATTCACTTCAGTCAGACTTTGCTATAGTTTGGGAAAGCCAAAACAACAACAACAACAACAAAAGGGAGAAAAAAACACACACACCAAAAACAAGGCCATTTGCGTTAATCCACATCTATCTTCTATGTCTGAATAAAGTTTTTTCAGTGAAATTGTTTTGATTAAGCCATAAACCAGTGATGGCGAACCTATGACACGCGTAGCCATTTCTGATGACACATGGCCGCATGCCGAGGATGAAACATTTGCTGCTCCTGAGGATGAAACATTTGCGACTAGAGTCTTGGAGTTAGTTTTTTCCTCAAAGTGACACACTACCTGAGTTATGCTCAGTTTTTTGGCGAAGTTTGACACACCAAGCTCAAAAGGTTGCCCATCACTGCCATAAACATACTTTATCCAAATCCGTTTATTCACAGTTCTTCAGAAAAAGCAATCCAGTGTTCTTACTGAAGTTTCTCATGCAGAAATCCTTCATGATTTTATTCTTATTACTAGAGGCCTGATGCACAAAGATTAGTGCAAGAATGGACCTTCCTTCCTCTGGCTGCCGGCACCGCCTTTCTGCTACAGCCCAGGAGCCACCTTTCTGCTCCAGCCTGGAGCCACCTTTCTGCCTGCCCATGCTGTGTAGAGGCCCAGAGCAGCTGGGGCTGTGCGGAACGCCTGCATCCTGCCCTGCCCCAGAATGCTCTGCACCTGTGTATGCAAATTAACCTGCCATCTTTGTTGTGTTAATTTGCATACTCACTCCTGGTGGGCGTCGTGAAGGTACGGTCAATTTGCACCTTTCTCTTTTATTAGTGTAGATTTTTAGATACAATTAAAATAATTACAAATAATTACAAATTATGAAAATGTATTTTGAACTTTGGTGATTCAAATTTGAGACTAATCCATGTTTTACTTAGTCTTTTACATTACATGATTAAAGACAAAGAATTAACTTATTTTGAATGAAACAAACAAACAAAATGGAGTGAGGAAAACAAAAATTTTATTTTACTTTCTGTAGTTCAATGCTTGCCTATTCAAAAAAAAAAAAAAAAGCCAAATGTCTTTACCTTTTTCAGTAAGGCATTAATACCTGTTGTGAAAATCTTTATTAGTGCTAATTAGGGAACAGCAGGCCCAAGGGTTCTATGTGACTATGTACAATAAAAAGTAGTTCTATACTTTCTGGGCCTCCAAGCATGGAGCTAACCCTCCTGATTACAATAGGTACAAAGTGCCATTAAAAGGCATGGAGATTTCCTGAAGACAATTATCAAGGCATATAACATCTGTTCTCAATCATGGGCAACAGGAGAGAAAATGTGCACCACATGATATGTTTACATGCAACAAAGAAGTCGAGCTGTGAGAAGAAAAGCACATGAAAAGGCCATGGCCACGGAGGAATAGTGCAAAGTAAGCATTGTTACAAGACAGTGACCCATGGCGATCTCTCTGAGTGGCTCTGCAGGGCCAAGATCTGTTTGTTCTCCCACAAGAAAGGCCACCTGTGGCATCCTCCATTACTAATACTATTAGTAAAAGTGTGCTGTTTACAAGACAATTTGGATTTTAACATTTCAAATGACAGATTACCCAGAAAGCTACGTGGGGCCAGCACTTTCTCAGCCCTTTGCTCTAAAAGTCCAGGATCAAAAATGTTTTTATTTTCTTATAGCACTTTACGTTATTTTTACATAATTCAAAATAGAACTAAAATAATCTCATAATAAATGTTGATATGAAAAATTATTGCTGAAAATAATGATTAAGGCAAATCATGTACACATCTGGACTAGCACTTCTCTGTTAATTTCTCTAATTCTTACAGGGCTTTGGCCACACTTCCTCCTTGCTGTTTCTAGCAACATAACATGGACCTCTAGCTGGGCCTTTGTATATATTGCTTTGTCCACTTGGAATACTCTTCACCCAGTTACCTGCAAATCACACTTCCTCATCACCTGCACACACTCAGTAAAACATTACCATCAAAGTAAATCCATTACTGAAACCCTAACTAAAACTAAACACTTTACACAGCCTTCTTGTTATTTCTGATTTATTTTTTATTTACATAGCACAAATCATGTTTGAACATATTTTCTTAGGTTTTTGTTTTGTTTTGTTTTGTGTGTTTTTTTCTTTGTGTGTGTATTTATTATCTTTCCCTGGAAAATATAAGCTCTGTAAAGTTACAGGATTGGGGTTCTTTCGTTCAATGCTGTATGATCAACACACACAACAAAAGGTCAAAATTATTTCTCAAACAATAGAATCACCTTATATAATAGCTTCAAGTAGGGTAAATATATTGACTTCTTGGTCATGGATTCAATTATATATGAATGGAAATACCACAAACTACTCTCCAACACTGATACTTATATGTTCCAAACATTCTTCTTCATTGATCTCCTTTCTTATTAGCTGATAAACTCACTCCCCAATTCACAGATTAAATAAAAGCTTAGTTTTACTCAGACAACAACTCTCAATTTCCATCCTCAGATTTACAATTTTTTGTATGTCTGTACCCATCTTTTCGTGCCCCTGTTGTTATTTTTAAATATATATTTTTTTACTGATTTTAAAGAGGAAGGGAGAGAAAGCAAGAGTTAGAAACGTCAGTGGTGAGAGAGAATCACTGATAGCTGCTTCCTGCACACCCCCTACTGGGGAATGAGTTTACAACCTGGGCATGTGCCCTGACCTGGAATGGAACCGTGATTTCATGGTTTATAGATGGATGCTCAACCACTGAGCCATGTTGGCAGGGCCTTCCCTTGGTTTTTAACAGAAATGGTGTGCCTTATTCAATTTAATGAAAATTTCTCTATTTTATATGAAACACTACTCTATTGACTGCCCTTTGGATATTTAGTACTTTCAATAGTTTCTTCTCTGAATTATTTCCACTAAACAAATAAACACATGTAAGTATGCTTACCTAAAACAATAAATCCAATAGGTGAATGGACATACAATGGAAGGTTATTCAACAATTTAAAAATATGAGCTGTCAAACCATGAAAAGATATGGAGGAACACATTACTAAGTGAAAGAAGTCAAGATGAAAAGGCTACATACTATTTGATTCCAACTATAGAACATTGTGGAAAAGGCAAATCTATTATTGGGAGTGATTGACAGGGAGAGGGAGTGAGCGGAGAGAAAAAAAAAGTGGAGCACAGAGTATTTTTAGGACAGTGGAACCATTCTGCATGATGGTATAATGGTGTATTCATGACATTCTGCACTTAACAAAAACCATATGCCTGTGTAACACGAAGAATAAACCATGCCCTTTTGTTAATAATAAAAAAAAAGCATTAATATCTGCTTCACAATCACAGCAAGTGTATCACACTCACATAAGATGTTAATAATAAAGGAAATTGTGTTGGGGGAGAGTGAGTATATGGGAACTCTATACTTTTAGATCAAATTTTCTATAAATCTAAAAGTACTCTAAGATTAAGCCATTCATTTTAAAAAAAAACAATATAAAAAACATACACACAAATACAACTTCTTTAAATTCTCACATACCTTCTAACCTCGGCATGTTCTCTGACCAGCCACACCTATTGTTGTGTCTACGTCCTCATTTTCTACTAAATTTTCAAACTCCTTTGTCTCTCTTCTAACTCCATATCTTATTCGTGGAAACAGCTTTTTTAAAGGGAAATAATGAAGGATTTCTCTAAATTGTGTGAAAAGTTCAATTCACATTTTACTTGAGTTAGCAACAGAATTTGGGAACATTGTACTATTTTTCCTTCTTTAAATATATTTTTTCTTTTTTTCTTTGTGATATTATACTTCCTTGCTTTGCCATGAAGTTCTTTAGCTACTCCCCCATAGTTTTCTTTTCAGGCTCATTATCTCCTTTTTCTCTACAAATTACTATATTTCTACATTGTTCAGTCAAAACCCTTCTTTGTATTCATCTGTAATTTCTTCTTTAAAAAAAACACACAACACAACACTTGCTATTTATGGGCTCTATGTTTTCTAGTCTTCTCATTTGAGTGTCTGATCAATGACATGATTGACAGACCTACTTGTGTATTTCAAAGGTACCTTAAATCAGCAAGTATACACTAAATTTACGTTCTCCTTCAAAAATCAATCCTCTCTTAGAAAACATTACTTTTTTTAGTCACTTGGAAAAAAAATAAAACAACAACAAAGGTCTTTCTGATAACATCTTTTCATCTTAATCCATATCCAAGGGCTTTTTAAGAAATGGAAAACTCTAGCTCTTTTAAATGAGAGTCAGTATATTGACAGCTTTACATTAATAGTTTTAAGAGTTGGGAGGTTGAATGAACTCCTGACATAGTTCTTTTATGTCACTGGCTGTGTTTCTTGGTGAATTTCTCTTCTCTACCCTATTTAAACCTGAACTTCAATCTAAGGTTGTAGAAACACTACCAGCCACACTCAGCATTTTCATTACTCGGGGCCAGGGCAGAGGGAGAATAACTCCTCTGACAATTTTTACATAAAAGCTGTGTTTTCTTCTTGTGTGAAGATGTTTGATCACTTGGATAATATTGAACCATAACCATTGCAAATAGTATGGCTTTTCTGAAACTAACCAAGAACTATTCTTCCAGTTGTGACTGGGCTAATCATACCCAAGTAAGGAGGGAACATTTCTGATGGACTGACTTTCTCTAAAGATTTAGCTGGAGATATGAGTGGCTACGTATGTTGAGCTTAAGAATTTTATCTGTCTTAAGAAGACACATTTGATAAATGGAAATGAGATTTAAGCAGGTCAAGTACAATTACACTAAGGCAGCGGTCATGGACTCTCTATTCAAATTGTGCTTTCCTTCCATATCATGTGCATCATCCAGGAAATAAAACAAAAACATTTTGCAATTAAGAGATATTTTGTAAATAGCTGTAAATGGGGAGAGGGTAGGGTATCAGTTAATAATATAAAGATGAAACTGAAGAATAATAAATTCCCATTTCTTTGTGCCATGTATGAGGTGACATTTGGGGCTACCTGAAAAATGTGATAATTAATGTCTAGAACTCAGGAAATGACTCACCATCTTTCTTCTGCACTGAATAAATTATATAAATATCTATAGACAGAATATATAAATGTTGAATGTAAATCCCAGATCACTAATATTCCATTAAGAAGGTTAAATTTAATTGCATGTATTACGGATCTTATCTTTCTATTTCCCCAACTGACAAGGAAAATGTAATTATTTTTAAAACATGATAATAAGCTATAAATGTGTGACCTTTCCACTGTTAAAGCAATAAAGCTCACTCCAAGATGTCTGTTGGAGTGGAATATTAATATACCTAAGCTACACTAATTTTTTATTAAATATGCTAACATATTACCAATAGCATAACCTCTGAAGTGTTTTAAAGGACCATCAAGTATCACATGCAGAACTGTTTAATATTTAGAAAAACTTATTTTCCCACAATCGTTTTCTAATTTACATGATATTTATGAACATATTCTTTTATTTACTTATTTTTAAAATTCTTACCCAAGGATATATTTTTACTGACTTTTTAGACCAGGGGTTGAACTCATAACCTAAATAGGTACCCTGACCAGGAATTGAACCCACAAACTTTCGGTGTATAAGATGATGCTCCAACCAACTGAGTGACTGAGCCAGGGCACACGTATTCTTATTTTAAATCCTCAGTTTAATATAAAATTTCCCCTGCAAATATCTCTTATTTTAATATATTTTAAAAATCAGATATTCCTGGTCCAGTGGATAATTACTGTTCCAGTGTGATATATTTATTATGTGTTTTTACACATTGTTGTAGTTTATACATCATCATGTGGGGGTTTTTATACGCATGCTTGCCAATTAGCAGATGCTCAGAAATATTTAAAATGAATATGTAAAGGTCCACCACTGAAAATCATAAGGTCTGGGAATGATCCTTTTCTTGTCTCTCTCTATTTTTTTAAAGTTCTATAATGTATTTTAATGTCATGAGTGAAAAACCAGTGCTGCTTTTAACAGTCTGGGATAGATAGAATAATGTCCTCCCAAAATATCATTGTCATAGTTCCCAGAACTTGTGAATATGTTACCTTACAGATCAAAAGAGACTTGGTGAATATAATAGAGATTGAAATTAAAATTGAGGTGGAGATGGGGAGATTATCCTGGTTTACCGAAGTGGCACAACTTAGCCAAATGAAAATTTGAAAGCAGAAGACCATTTAAACCTTGGACAGAGGGAGGTGTGCTATGGAATTAAATGGTAGGCTTATTAACTTATTAATCAGTGCCTTTAAAAATGATGGAAGGGTCAGAAGCCAAGGAGTGTGGTGACTTCAAGAAGCTAGAAAAGGCAAAAAAATATATATATTCTCCCATAGACCCCCAAAAGGGAATGCAATCCTGCCTGCTCATTGATTTTAGCCAAGTGAGACTGTGTTTGACTTCTGGCCTACAGAACTGTAAGCTGTTACATTTGTATGGCTTAAAACCACTAGACTTGTAACAGCAGTGATAGAAAACGAATATGCTGTCCCTATAATTCATATTTTATTTCACTCTAATGCCTGGTCTTATCCCATTTTTAAGTTGGGTTTCTTAGTTTGTATTTAATAAACTAAAGCAAACATAACTCTAATATCACAACATCTATTTTATTTTCACAATAAACATGGCATGAAATTTCAGTTTTTTTTACATAATCATGAGTGATAAGCAAATTTTCTTATTGTCCCCAAATTGCCAAGTACAGTACTAAACTGAAAACAGGAGGTGTACTTCCCACTGTAAAATAGGCCTCAAACTTGTTTCTAGACACTTCCTATCAATCAGATTTATAAATTGATAACTTACACTGAAACTCATAAGTCTTAACTCTTTCCTCTCCTATCTGTATAAGCAGAAAGCTCACAAGGGGGAAGAGAGAGACAGAATCATTAGACTCATGGTTGTTATTTTGGTGAGATGTTGTGCGTAGCATCTAGCTCTGCTCAAAAAACTGACCAGCACAGATTTATAGTGTCTGAAGGAGGAGGCCCCTCTCTATAATATTACTTGTTGTGTGGAGAGCTCCAGAAACTACCCATTCCATCTTGGGATAGCACTTTGGGAGGGACTTCAGAACTTGACATAGATCCCTGAAGTGGGAGTGCTTTTGTGAATATTATCTGATGTCTGCTTCTCCCTTGGACATTCTGATGGCAAACGAATTGTTAACTTGGCCTGCATCAGTCGGATAATGTGCCTGGATAAAAATGGGCTCAGAAATAAAGGAATCCCAGGGCTTTCCATGAAACAATATTAATGAACTCTGTGGTTAAAACAGAAACAGAAAACATAAGATTATAATAGCACAGACAACGTTCTTCATTGTATATATGCTTAGCATAAGGCTTGATTTACAGAAAATATGCAATAAATATGCTGCAAATCCATGCTTTAATTTTATGATAAAGTAAGAAATAATAACAATATTCATTAATTAAATGAAAACAAAAAAAAAACATGTTTTATATCTTAAGCATAGACTACAGCATTTTCACTAATAGAATGCACATAAAACTGGAAAGAAATAAGGTCCATATCTCATGCATGAGTACACAAAAAAAGTTTAATTGCCTGGAAATGAAAGAAGGTCATATCAGAACTAGTCATTACACAGACATGACTGAATTAACTGATAATGAGAATGAGGATATACATAGACTTTTATTACTATGTGATAAGTGGCTTAAAATTGGCTTTGTTTTACCACAATCGCACTTTTTACAATGTCATATTTATACTCAAATGACCTTTCTTAGGAAACAAAAATATCTATGGTTATATAAATATTTTGCTAAATGGTTTCATACATGGGTAAGTTTTCTTCTCCATTTAAAATCCATAGCTTTATACACTTAAATGGCAAAATATATATTATCCAAAAACTAGTAGTCATTTAAAATATTTATTTTCTAAAGTCAGTACATGACACAAGGTAATAATATAGAACAGAATAATTCAGAATTGAACTTCTTATATATTGTTAGAATAACATATATAAGTTACTAGCTCATAGCTTTTCAAATAGTGTAGCATGATTTGATATAAGAATGAGGGGGTCTATACATAAATGTAATGATGATTAATTAAAAAATAGTGTCAAGCCCTGGTCAGCTTGGCTCAGTGGATAAAACATTGGCCTGTGCACCAGAGGATCATGGGTTTGATTCTAGTCAAGGGCATGTACCTGGGTGGCAGGTTCAATTCCTAGTCTGGGTTGGGGTACATGCAGGAGGCAACCAATCGATGTGTCTCTCTCACGTCAATGTATCTCTCTCTCTCTCTCTCTCTCTCTCTCTCTCCATCCCCCCTCCCTTTCACTTTCTCTAAGAATCAATGAAATAAATATCCACAGGTGAGGATTAACAAAACAAAACTAAACTAAAATAGTGTCAAAACCTCAGTTGCTTAAGAAAATAAGCATAGCCTGGCTGTGGTGGCTCAGTGGTTGAAGGTTGACCTATGAACCAGGAGGTCACTATTTGATTCCTGGTCAGGGCACTTGCCTGGGTTGTGGGCTTGATCCCCATTGTGAGGTGTCCAGGAGGCAACCAGTCAGGGATTCTCTCTCATCACTGATGTTTCTATCTCTCTTTCCCTCTCTCTTCCTCTCTGAAATCAATAAAACATATATATATATATAAAGAAAAGAAGCATATATTATGAACATGTCTAGGGAGGCCAGCTAGGTGGCTCTGCTGAGGAGTGAATTTGATCAAATCTAGTAATTAGCTGGCTGACAACAAATCTAGGATGATGGTGGCTCAGACAACTGTGATAACTCAGTTATGTTCTACGTGTCTCTCTTCCCTCTTCCTGGGACTACTGGGATGCCTTGGGAATGCTGATCTCTAAATAACAGCAGAGAATAACAGCACTAGCCAAAATGTGCAAGTCCTTTATATACTTGTGCTTCCATCACATGTGGCCAATAGTCTTTCCCAAAACAGGTCACAGGACCAGGCCAGGGTCCAAGTGACAAGGCATAGCAAATTTATAAGGCAAATGGTGTGATGATGGAGGGGTGATTTGGTGATTTTAATATACCAGAGTCACATCTCACCTGAAATTATTTATGCTTCTCCCACATTGCAAAGTACTCTTACCCCTATTCCAGAAACCCCAATTATCCCATCTCCCACCCATTAGCATTACAGCCCAGGAATGTGTGACCTATATCAGGTCCACGCACAGCTTCTCTTGATGTGGAGATCAAGGAACTAAAAGGACAAGGCATTATCCTAAACACCCAACAAACAGTGGTAATCACTGCAATAAAAAATCTTGTTGGAAATATAGAAGAATGGTAGATACATAACAGTAATGTTTCATAGACTTAGAGAAGCAATTAACCCACATTGATCAGATGTCTTCAAATTTCACTCCAAGATGATTTAGAGTATATCTCTCACAAGTGGGCATAGTAAGCTAAAACTGAAGATAACTTTCTTTTGAACTGGTTTGTTGAGGTATAGTTGACACATAAAAAGCTGTAGATATTTAATATATACAACTTTTTATTCTGAAGATAAGTATACACCCTTGAAACCATCATCACTATCAATACTGTAAACTCACATATCACCTCCAAAAGTTTCTTCCTATTCTTTTTGTTTGTTTGTTTATTTTTCATTTTGTGGTAACAACAGTTAACATAAGGTATATATACATATTTAAGTTTACAACACAGTATATATCTGCACACATAGATATTTAACAATTAATAGTAAAATGTCAAATTATGAATTACATAAAATTTTATAAGTAATAATTGCTGTGTAAAAAAAATTGTCAGATTCAATGCCCGGTGTTGGGTTAAAAAGGAAATAATATATGGATCAAATGCTTCTTTTTCTTAATGTGAAGATCAGAATTTAGTAATTTTTATTTCAAGATGGCATTGGAGCTATCAAAATGTGTATGTTACTTATAAATTGATTATATGAATAAATCTCAAGAATAAAGTCTAGTCAAGGAACATTGATTAGCAATCAACTATATAGATGACTTTTGAATATATGACAGTGAATGAGATTTGCTGCTGAAAAGCATAGTAGGAAATGGAAGAAATAATAAAAACTGAAGGAATAGCAATACTCTGAGATAGGTGCAAATGAGAGCATTTTAAGACTAAAATATGGCCAGTAGCAGTAAATACACTTGTAAATCAATTTATGTAAGTAATTTGTTTTTAATATTATTTTTAAGCCTACATTTAGATTATGGTGCAGAAGTACAATTGAATTGGAATAAGGAGAAACAGTTGTATAGACCCGTGGTCGGCAAACTGCGGCTCACGAGCCACATGCAGCTCTTTGGCCTCTTGAGTGTGGCTCTTCCACAAAATACCATGGCCTGGGCGAGTCTATTTTGAAGAAGTGGTGTTAGAAGAAGTTTAAGTTTTAAAAATGTGACTCTCAAAAGAAATTTCAATCGTTGTACTGTTGATATTCGGCTCTGTTGACTAATGAGTTTGCTCACCACTGGTATAGACAATTGTGTTTTATTCTTTTAAGGTATTTGTGGTGGATGGGGTTGATAAAGTACACTCACTTGAATATAACTGAGTAGTGCATCTGGTTAGTGGAGAATTCATTTTCCCTTATATTACAGACTTTGAATATATTTTACATACAGTGGAGGGGCATATTTTAAGGAGGTGCTGAGCATATATATATATGTATACATAATATATATAAAGGGGCATATTTTAAGGAGGTGCTAAGCATATATATATATATATATATATATATATATATATATAATATATATAAAGAAATAGTAAACAGAGCATGGGGAGAATGCTCTACCACTAGGCCTCTATTAACCTGTAATAAACCATCTTAGCATACTGCTTTCTATATGTGATTTAATCTATTCAATCCCCACTTAATTTTTGTACCTACATATTTGCAAAATAATCAAGATTTGTGAAAAACGTTTATGCAAATTGTTGGCAATAACATTTATTTATAGAATTAATTATTTAAGAGTCATTTATGCCATAAAAAAGTGATCATTTGACTGAGACTAAGTTTATAAAACAAAATGTCTGTTGAGGTGAGTCAATTTATGTTATATGTTTAATTAAAAACAATATGTAGACAATATTTGAAAATACTTTTTAATATTTTGTAACCTTTACTTTTATTCTCCCAAATGCTTTTTGTCATAGTTTTATATTCAATTTGTATTTTAAAGGGAAATTAATCCATATGGCTCTGAATTCTTTACACTTATCTCATCACAATGTTTTGCCTGAAATATTTTCTATCTATAAATGTTCTAAACCTCTTAAAAGCCCTTTATTCTATGTTGCACAAAGCTGTTTTATCTACAATTCAAGTCAAGGCTGAAAGAACTCAAATTTATTTGCAAATGGAAAACATATAGAGTTAGAATGAGTTGGAAACACTTCCCATTGAAGTTTATTGAATATGTATGAAAGTTGTTATACTTTGTGAATTGTGACTTATTCTGACCTTTTCCCAAAAATATTTAAAATGATATGATTGTTAGCTAGAAATATGTATATTTCTTTGGAAATACAGATAATCTCTTCCCTCAGTCAAATGTGGATGTGTCTGATTTATGATAATTGGGAACTTTTTTTGCAATGCATTTAACTGCTCAGAGTAAAATACTATTTATTTACAGGCTCAATATAACCACACTATGTTTTCCCCCTGTGTTTATGAACGCAAAATATCATACTCATACTACCTACTATCACTTATATATGGTCTTCAGAAATCTTTCTTTTCTCAAGTTGTATAGCACTTACTGCTCTCATTGTTTTAGTTCTCATTATAGGCAATGTTAAATTGTTAATTCTACATTTTATACATCTGTTTCCTTCCAGAATATGTTATCAGTTAATTCAGTACAAATATTGCTCTTTAATTCTGTGTCCTCTATATTGAAAAAGATCATGGTTTCTTTCTAGAATTTGTATAATAAATCATATCACTAATTTCTTGATATTCTATTTATAGCTAAACATGGACTGGGGTTTAGGGGAAGTTATAAATATTTTTTGCATCATTGCTTCATGTCTATTTATTTTCTGCTTAATCACCAATAATTCACAACGTGGTAAAATGACACATGGGTTGAAATCTCTCTCTCTCTCTCTCTCTCTCTCTCTCTCTCTCTCACACACACACACACACAGTATTGAAAGAAATTGTTCTAGAAATTCTATAGCATGAGTTCAAAGCATCAGCAATAGTGTAGAAATGGGACACAAAAACTTTGATTTATGCATCAACTCTGTTGATATTAGTCAACAGCTAACTATAGCAACCACATGTTAAAGGCAGTAAGGATATCATTCAGCCTGTATGTCACTTACTTGGAAAGACAAGGAGATAAAGTATTACCATTTTTTAAAGAAATATCAGTATTCTCTGTATCAAATATTTAAAAACTCAGTTTGGATTCTATAATTTATCTACAGCAATATTGGTTTCAGAAACATAGCTGCCTTTTGGGGTAGCTGTGGTAACTGAAAATGCCACCAGATAATGATACAGATGGATAGAGGAAAGTGGCCAATACCATAAAATATCCCAAGGCACTTTTTTTTTTTCAGAGAAAAAGGAAATATCTTCTATTTCAAAACAACTTGAAAAAGGCTGGAACTTTTGGAAGAGAATAGAACTTTCAATATCTTTCAAGGCTCTATTTTTATCTACAAGCTGTAAGGATTGGGAATAGAAAATCATGCCAGTTTTGTGCAGGAAACATTAAATTAAAAAGCCACAATTTTCTAGGCACTCTCCTGGGTGAGAGAGGGAGATAAAGTAGACTTACTCTGTGCTCCTTCAATGGGGTGGACATATTCTTAAAGAGGTTCTATTTAAATATAATGTTGCAGATATTATAATAGATTTCGAATTTTTTTAATCTTTGTGAAGCTGATACCTACCTGAGCTTTTAAGTATGACTAGAAATTAGGAAGGCCAAGGAAGATACCTAATCAAAAGTGCAAATGATGAGAGCTAACCTTTATTCAGTACTTTTTTTTCTTGCTGACACTCTTCTAAGCACTTTAAATGGATATTTCATTAAATCCTGAAAACAACTGTATGATGTAAGTATATTATTGTACCAATTTTACTGATTGGGAAACCATGGCTTAGAAGAGTCACATAACTCGCAATATCGCAGAGTTAATGCGGAGGAGATGAATTGAAAATGAATGCAGCCTAGCCCAAGAGCCAATACGTAGCATTTTACTGAAGTCGTGGAGAACTGTGTAAATTCACTTTACACTTTTCTTAATTATTTTATTCAGGCATTATTTTTTTAAAAAAAAAAGTAGGAACAACACAGTAAGAGAGATACTCAAGATCTTATAGCTTATGCTGAGGAATTTTGAGATGACTTAGTGACTAAAGTCTGTGTCACTAGTTAGAGATCATTGCATGTGAAATATGTTAGGGTCTGAATGATGACAGTGATAGCAGTGAGTAGAAAAGGAGATGTATTTGAGTTATTATATGGACAAACATTTCCAGGAATCAATGTTTTATCAGGTGCTGAGGGTAAGTAAGGGATGCAGAATGATTGTATAAAGAGTGTTAAATGTAAAAGAGGAAATGCGAGCATCACAAGCCTGCCTGGAGTGCCATGAGCGACAGGAGAGAAGTAGATGCTTTGAGTAAGTCGAGGTTAAAATGTCTGTTGAATACTTATATGAATGTGTACAAACACAGGTCAATGTATAAGTCTGAAGCAGAGAGAAAACAGTTTGTGAGTTAGATTTCAATTCCTGTTAGTTTAAGTAATGCATATTATTTAGCAAATGGTATGCATATTCTAGTCAAAGTAAGATAGATGGAAAGACTAATAGGAAATAACCCCTGCACTCAAGGATCTCAACATCTACAAAGATTCAGCAGTATATAGGTGGAACATAAAGTACATTACCCTAGGATTCCAATAGATGGAAAGGAGAATGGGCCAAGTGCAGAGAAAAGTGGAAATAATAAAGAGATTGATGAGAGTGGTAAAATGATTGCAAGGAACACTTAGAAAATGTAATGTTGGGATATAATAGTAGTGGAATTTCAATAAGGAAGAACTCAACAGTGACCTACACTGCACAATGTCAATATGCAGCATTTTTTAATATCTTTCTCGCGTTGTTCCTATTTGGTAATATTTATTTGCAATTTTAGAATTGCTCTATTCATTCATCCAACAACACTTGAAATATGTACAAAAATAGCATTATTCCTTCTGCTGCTTCAGCCAGTTGTATTGGCATTCTGTTGCTTACAATGGAAAGAAAACAGACAAATGCAGCCAATATGTCCAAATCCTAGCTTATGGAAAGAAAATGACTCCACAATACAGTCTTTGTCTATCTCCATTTAAAAAAAAAAAAGTATGGCATATATTTACTTCAGCATAATCCCTTCAAATGCTTGAAGGCTTAGGAATTTAAAAAAAAGAAGAATTCCTATAGTCTCTTATGTTAGAAAAGACTTAAGACTGAAATAACCTAAAGGGCAATCTTAAACACTGTGACATCATGTCACGTAGTAACTCTTCCAAAGCTTTTCATATTCCTATATACTTTATAGTAGTTGTATCAGAATAAGTTACACATAAAAAATATATTTTAAGTGTGAGGCTGTTTTATCTGGGTATAATAAATTATCAATTATTTCTTCATCAGACCCCTTATAAAAATGAAATTCTATAGGATTTCTAATTTTATTAAAAATGCCCCCTTTCATCAATTGTTTTAAAATTTTAACTAACTGAAAAACAGAAGCCCTGAGAGAATAAAATAATTGCAAGCTAAGTTTATTATAATGTCTGTTTCAACAGTTTATATCAAAATTAATTCATTCTCCCTAATTAAATTCAGCAAATACCGGTTACTCCTAATATGTACACAGCATTACTCTAGGACTCTAGTGAAATAGAGTCTATAAAATGTTACATGACATAAAATAATTTATCATATAGCAATGGAGAACAGAGATGTTTACAAATGCAAACAAAAGATGGACAACTATGATAAATGTCCCTGAGTAAGTTAAGGCTTCTTGTGATATTATATTTCAATTGTTTCAATCTGCTCTGGCTGCTATAGCAGAATGCATAAACTGGGTGGCTTGAACAACAGACATTTATCTCTCACTAGAGGCCTGGTGCACAACATTCATGCACTCAGGAGGGGGGGTCCCTCAGCCCAGCCTGTGCCCTTTAGCAGTCCGGGAGCCCTCAGGGGATGTCTGACTGGTGGCTTAGGCCCGCCTAAGGCACTTAGGACTGGACATCCTTAGTGCTGCTGTAGAGGCAGGAGAGACTCCCGCCACTGCTGATGCCCTTGCCAGCCATTGGCCCTGCTTGTGGCTGAGTGATGCTCCCCTGTGGGAGCACACTGACCACCAGGGGGCAGCTCCTGCATTGAGCGTCTGCCCCCTGGTAGTCAGTGCACGTCATAGCAACCGGTCATTCCACCATTCCGTCAATTTGCATATTACCTTTTTATTATATAGGATAGTTGTAAAGGCTGGGGAGTCTCTGACCAAGGTGCTGGCCTATTCAGTACCTGACTGGAGCTCCCTTCCTGGTTTGGAGAGGGCTACCTTCCTGCTGCTGTACCTTCATGTGATGGAGGAGAAAGATCATGTCTCTCATATCTCTTCTTATAAGGCCACTAATCCCATCATTAGGACTTCACTCTCATTACCTAATTAACTCCCAAAGGCCCCATCTTCAATATTGCCAGATTGGGGATCAAGGCTTCTGCATATTAATTTTATGGGACATAATCTTTCAGTCCATGACATTGTCTTTCAAACCAATATAGGATTTGACTGGTGGAGATGAAAGAGAACATAAATGAAAGTAGGGCCCAGACTGTTAATTACTAGCAATAATATTCTGTGTGCTGGCCTTAAATGATTCACAAAATTATAAAATATGGATTACTTGGCTATAAATGTTACTAAAGTCAGTATTAATTATTGAAAAGGAGTATAAATAGTCTGATAACTTGAATAGGATGAAAATCTTAAATTTATTTTGGAGGATAATTTTATCTGAAATGTTTTTCATATGATATATAGTGCTTCAAATATAATTTTTCTAGGATCATGTCTATATTTTAAAAATAAAATCTTTATGCAAGTGAATAACATTTAAAAACACACTAATACTTCTCAGAATAAAAGGGGTCATACATGTCTAACTAAAAATGTCCTCCTTTGCTCTGTAGCAGAGCATTGGCTTTTAGAAACTTTAATGTCACTAATGATTAAATCAATAAGAACATTTCTGAGAGTTAATAGAACTTTCAGTGACTAGCGATTTCAAATATCACTATTACCTCAGTTCAGTTCAAACAAAGAATCTTTGCTAGAGGCTGGACCTCATATTTATCACCTGTAATTCTGGGGAATGGGAGGTGATAGAAAGTCAGTTTCAGAAAAGGCTGTGGAGTAACAGCTAATTAGATTGTGTTAAAGAAGGTATAACATATCATCATGGCCAAAAACTCATTTCTGAATATTGATTTTCACTTGCCAGACCTTATGTAAAAGTATTTTACACATATTAACTGCCAATGTGAGAGCTAATACTTAAGCTGGAATCTTGGCAAAATATAATTTAGCATATAAAGGGTAATATTTTCTATCAATAGTCAACTTAACTCAAAGAAACACAAAATAAAAATATTACTAAGGCAATCATGTATAAAACAAGGTAAAGTAAAATGCATCTAAAATGAAAGAGATAAATATGGATTGACAATGCAGATACGATTCAGTATTTATATATATACAGTGTTATATATATAGTTTATAGCAAAGATATGAAAATAATTAGTTTTTAATTAAAGTAGAAGCAAGAAATTTTCAGGAGATTTAATAAGAAATCCAATTCTCCTAGAAAAATACTATAATCAGGGAGCAAGCTCTGTGCTCCTGTCTGTCCCTGCCTGGAGTGGAGCTTCAGTCAGACTGAACTTGGGGGTGGGCTGGGGAGGGAGTGAGTCATGATTGAAATGACACCAACTCTTGTTGTTTCAGCTAAGTAGATTTTCTAAGCTATGTGTTTCTTCATTTGCTGTATGACTTTAGGACAATTTTAAGAGATTTTAAATGGTTGTTTATTGAAATCTGACCATTTATACTCTGTCACTCCATGAGCATCTCCAGAAGTGGGAATCTAGGTAAAATGTTAGAACAGTTAAAGTACATCTATCATCTATCTATCTATCTATCTATCTATCTATCTATCTACCTACCTATCATCTATCTATCTATCATCTATCTATCATCATCTGTGGAAAGCAGCTACAGTGTTTGGACAGGATCAAGCCTTGGACTGACGAGAGGGCATGTTCCTCTTGTGGCAAAGCCACATACAAGTCTCAACTTGGAGGGCAAAGCCCTCCCAGAACAATTATAGCCAAAGGCTATGTTTGTATGTAAGCTTGACCTTATAGTCCGACCTTGTAGTCCTAGGTAGCTGAGGGATGTGGGCTGCGGGAGGTACAGCAAGTGCTGCCAAAACAAAGCTTGATAGAGTTCAGAGAATTGCAATAACAGGAAAGAAGCAGATTTGAAACTCGCAAGAACATTGTAAATATCTTGACACTCCCTTGTTTTGCTTTTTGTGATCTGTCTATAAAATAAAGATTTGGCTTGCAGGTAGGGTCACTGTGTCCTCATCCAGGCGCAGTGATCCACCTGGCCCCAACTATATTCTCTTGTCTGTTTTCTTTAATCCTTCACTGCCTTTCCTCAGGTTCACCATTGGCCATGCTGGATCATCTATCTATCTATCTATCTATCTATCTATCTATCTATCTATCTATCTATCTATCATCATCCATCTTTCTATTATCTATCTATCTCTATTATTTATCCATCCATCTATCTATAAAACACACACACACACACACACAATATTCTCTCAGGCCCAGCTGCTGAGAATAAAAATTTCTGGTCCCCTACAACTCACATCCTCCTAGCCCAGGGGTCCTCAAACTTTTTAAACAGGGGGCCAGTTCACTGTCCCTCAGACCGTTGGAGGGCAGGACTATAGTTTTAAAAAAAAAACTATGAACAAATTCCTATGCACACTGCACATATCTTATTTTGAAGTAAAAAAACAAAACGGCAAAAACACCGGGCGGGCCGGATAAATGTCCTCGGTGGGCCGCATGTGGCCCGCGGGCCGTAGTTTGAGGACGCCTGTCCTAGCCTGTTTGTATGGTGGAGTTTCGATGCTGAGAATCACAAGCTGCAAAAGCTCTCACTAAGTTCCCTACTGCGAAAGCAAAGGTGTCACTGAGAGAAGCATGCCACTCTAATGCCTCCATGTATCACTATATTTGCAGATCTCATGATTTTTATGTAGCATACTCAATAATATTTAGTTCTAAGGCCTAAATATTTCCTTTGTGGTCTACTTATTAACCTACAGTTTATTTAGTAATGCTTTTATTAAATTTCAAAATTTATTTGTGATATACAACAGCATTCTTAAATTTTTAAATATAATTGACTTTAATAGCTAATCTATAATAATAAAAGGATAATATGCTAATTAGACCAGACGTCTTCTGACATCATTCCAGATGTCCTTCCTGAGGAAACCAGGCTGGAGGGAAGCCAGCCCGGATCCTGGGTACCTGCGGGTAGCAGGAGAAGGGAAGCAGCCTGGCAGCAGGCACCCAGAGGAGGGAAGCCCGGGTCCCAGGTGCCGGAGGGAAGCCAGTGCCATCAGCCCGGGTCCTGGGTGCCAGAGGGAAGCCAGTGCTGGTAGCTGGGGGAAGGAAGGCCTATTCTTGCACAAATTTTCATGCATTGGGCATCTAGTATAAAATATATTGTTAATGTTTAAAGTTTTTGAGTTGCTTTTCATTCATTAAGTAATAATTTGTGTAGAGGTGTCACTATATCTTTAAATTCTGTATCTTATATTTTTTTTGAGAGCTGCGTGTAATATAAATTTAGCATCTTAAGGTACTGGTTGTTGCACAAACTTCATACTTGCATTGAACAAGTCTTCTAAGCACTCAACATTTTTATCTCTTTAATACATTTGTTTTTTATAGATATGTGCTAAAATGTATTCATAACTATATCCATTATTTTGTAAAGAACATATAGATGCAATTCCCTGTTATTTTATGTAATCTATTTTTTCTTTTAATAGTTGAATCCCTACATTTAAAGTTCTTATTGCTTTTAACATTGATACCTAATTTACTTTGTCTTTCATCTTCCTATCTTTTCAGTATTCCCCTGTCATTTTCTTCTCATTATTCTAGAATATGTGATTTTAGTAGTCACCATGGTTTACTCATTGACAGATCAAAGCAAAACAAAATGCACTTTTACTCATAAATGCATTTATCTCTCTTCTTTAAAAGATCAGAATGAATATCAAAAGTGATGATGATTTTCTATTCAGTTTTGTATGTCCTGAGATTGACTAGCAGAAATATCAGTACTATGCTGCAATTTAGCTATTTTTCTCTTGTCTTTACATTGTTTTCTTTCCTTTCCCTCTTTCCTGAACCATAGTAAAAGAATGGTATTAGAACATGGCTCAAGTGATTAGTTTTTTTTCCATTTTCATTATGAATATTCAGTTGAGGTGATCCCTAATGACAGAATCAGACTGAAACAATTGCTCAGGAAATATAAAAAAGAGAATTGCCCTCACTCAGAACAAGTGATGGCACTAAAGCCCAGAGCATGTACACAGACTCCAAAAGAACAATTACAAATTATATCAACAGTAAGGAAAATATATTGACCTCTGTGTTACCAAAATTTTCATCTAGCCTGATTTTGCACACAGACATGTTTAACTAAAATTACCAATTTTGTAGTTCTTCATATTTTCATCAACAGTTTCTCATTTTTGCCAGTTTTTATCAGAGTCTGGCTACACCCCAAACTATTTCTTCTCTGCTTCTTTCTATTTTTTTTTTACAGAATATTACACAATATTACTTTCAGCAATACCTTCTAAAATATCTGGCCTTCATTTGTAAATTGTTGTACATTCCAGCTTCTGAGATAATGATAATTTATTGTTCAGTGATTCTTGGACCCTTCTGGTCCCAGAAAAGTAATATAAGTGACCTAGGGACACACTGCATTTTCAGGGGTGTTTTAAAAAGCGATAAGCTGATATAAATCTAGGTCATAATGAACTACTGAACTATATGAGTATTTGATTCTCTAACAGTATATTTAAGTAACTATTTCTAACATAGATTGAAAACACTTTTGTTATTGAATGTTAATGTGTAGGTGATCTTACTGAGGAATTAATAAAAAACGGACCTTTAGCATTAATGTTAACAGTATAAAAAATATCTTGTTGGATGGGAAGAGATAATACAAGTGAAGAGTTATTATAATGATTTAACCATCAAAATCTGATGGTTTCAACTTATCAAAATAAAATTTCCACTTCCCCTCTTATCTTTCCAAAATGTTGTTGAGCTTTAATCTATGTCCAATATTATTAAAAACTAGTGACCCGGTGCATGGATTCGTGCACATTGAAAGGAAATTAATTAAAAGGTGGCCGGCAGGGCAGGACTGGGCGAGATGGGCCAGACATGCCCTAGAGCCAATCTCCTGTGGTCTCTCCCAGCCAGCTGCACCTGGGGCAGCACCACAGCTCAAAGGGGTCTGAGGTCACCTCAGCTTGGCAGTAAACCAGATTCAGGGCTGACAATTCCCCAGCAACAACATAACCCACGGCCCAAGATGGAATCATGCAGCCCTGTGAGTAATCGAGCTTCCTCCTCTCTGATTCTGTCACCTGAGAGCAGCTGCTGCCAAGTCAGCGCAGCTTGGCAGCTCCTGCATTGAGCATCTGCCCCCTGGTAGTCAGAGCGTGTCATACCTACCAGCCGGTCAGATGGTCAGACAGTTGGAAGGTTGCTTAGCCTTTTATATATAGAGATGATTTGATATATTTGATTTAAAAACATTTATTACCCAGGAAAAGGAATAAGCAGGTGCAAATATCACAGGTATTGATTCTCTAATACATCCTCAGAATAAATAACTATATTCTTTTCAAGACCCAATTAATATGTATATTGAAAATTACATAGCTTTAGCAAAATTATGTAACCTTATTTTATCATGAAAATAACCATATACTTATAATTGTATACCTTACCCTATTTATGCTAAAAAATTGAATTTACAAAAAGAATTAAAGATATAGAAAAAGTATGGCAAATTATAAGCTGCCTTAGTGCAGTTACAGAAGTATAATTGGTAGACATTATAAAATGTCAGCTTTTATCTATAGTAAATACAATTTACACAGCAGAAAAGAGTGATTAGAATAAGATCACCGAGAGGCTAATGAAAAGAGCCATTGGCACAGATGGGGATTGTTCATTTTGCAAGAGATCAGAGAAAGGACAAGTGCTGAAGGTGTTTTTACATACCCTGAAACTTATCACAGATATGCTCAATTGTGCTCTAGGATACAGAGCAATCTAATCATTTTTTATTAAATAATTCAAAATCTATGGCCTGTGTTTGACTCACATTTTGAAAGGTATTGAATTGAGCCATTCATTGCTCAGAAGTTACAGTATGCTTCAAACATTGGGCTTGTAAGAAACATTAACAAAAGAGAGCCTTAACAAAACAGAACGAAATAGAGAGAGGGGGTTTTGCAGCGACAATAAACCAGAAACCAAATTGCAAAACTAAATTGAACAACAAAATAGATAGATCTGATATGCTGCTGAAACTAACAGTCCACATATTTGGTTTAAAAATGATGTCCTCTAATAACTATTAAAGGAGTTATTTGAAAAGTTTCATTTTTTTTTATACTCCAGTTAATGAGACTGTAGAACTTAAAACATTGCCTAAGGAAGAGAATGAAAACGAAAATCATGCTTCTTTTGCATCTTTTGGTAAATGAGTGCTATTGCTTAATCAAATAAAATTGATTCACAGTGGAAATCTGAGGGAAGCAGAACTATTTGGGAAAACTCTCGGCAGAACATTTAAAGGAAACTACGAACACATGAGAGAGATAAGGTCAACAATTACAAGTCTTGTTAAATGTTTATTTATCCACTTATCATATTTTTCTAGATAATAAGAAAATCAGTGGGCTAATAAAATCTTGTGATGTATTTATATTATTTAAAATTTCAATAAAGCATTTAATTAAAATTTTGGAAAAGTTTAGGCAAGAAGAATAAGGAAATCATTTTGAATTATGAGCTTTTTATCATTAATGTCATTTGGGTTTACTTTGCACTTCTCTGATGACTAATGATGCTGAATATGTTTTCATGTGCTTATTGTACAGGGTGTCCCCAAAATGTCTACATACTTTAACAGCTTATAGCTCAATGTTGCAAATGAAATGTAATTAAATAAACACTGCCTTTATAATTACTCAAAGTGTGTGTACATACTCTTTGGGACTTTGGTGAATTGTGTATTCAAAATTTTGGCTATATATTATTATTTTTAATTGAATGTATATCCACAAGTCTACAGGTTAGGATAAAATAGTTGAAAATCATACCTAATAAAGGATATTGAAAATATTAAAATAAGTTTATAGAGAATAAATTAGTAATGTAATGAAGGCATTAAGAGAATTAAAGAGGATATTTCTTTTTAGTAATTATTTTTGCTTGTGCTTATAATTTTATCTAATGTTGCAAATGTGTGGGTATACAGCAATTGGTAGTATTACATTTTCTTCCTTTTGCTGTGTACATGGTTTGTAGTAATATCTCGTTTTTCATTTATAATGCTGGTAATGTGTCACTTCTCTTTTTTTCTTGGTCAATCTGATTGAATAAGAGGCTGATTGAATTTTTAAAAGCTTTTCCTAAAAATAGCTTTAGCTTCCAGTGAATCATGCTGTTTTCCATTCAGTGGAAATATATTCTTATGATTTTTAATTTCTTCCTTCTGCTTTCTTTGCATTTATGTGCTTTTTGTTCTAATTTCTTAGATAAAAACGTATTACTTATTTGAGGCTATATTCCTTTTCTAATAAAAGCATTTAATGATATAAGCTTTCTCTAATTACTATTTTTGATACATTCAGCTAATTTTGATATTTTGTGTTTTTCATTCAGATAAAAGTATTTTTTTATTTCATGTTAAGTCTTTCTTTTTGACATGTGGTTATTTAAAATTATGATTTTTAATCACCAAATTTTGGGATTTTTCAAATATTTCTCTGTTATCAATTTCTACTTTAAATTCATGTAGGCTGAAAAAATAATTGAACCAAAAGAGGCACAATAGTAGTTGTTTGTTATGGCAAGTAGTTGGAAAAAGAAAGTTAATTTGAAACAGTGTTTCTGTGGGTTTGGTCTTGGGAAACATAAGAATAGTACTTGAATTATTTTGGGATAATGCTTGGTTGTTTTGAAATAACATTGGTTAACCTCTACTTCTTATACTAAAGCATTGTTATAATACGGAATCATGAAGTTTTCTGCATCAATAATACTAAACATTCTTGTCATTGAGCACCTACTTTATGCAAGGTATGTTTGTTCAACATTGTATTAAGGATGTTTCGGGCCAGATAATTCTTTGTTGTCAATGTGTGCTATGCAGTATAGGATATTTAGCAGCATCCCTGGCTTATTTTCATTAAATTCCAGTAGCACTCATCCCCACTTGGGACAACCAAAAATATCTCTGGACTTGGTCAAATGCCCCCAGGGGTCAGAACCATGCCTGTTGAGAACCACTGCTGTAAAGCAATTTAGTCTACACTGTGCATAAGGTTAAAATAAAATGTTGACATTATAGGACAACTTTTTACACAATAAATGCAATATTTCTCAATTTTAATGTCTTCTCTGCATTGATTACAAAGGATCAGAACATTGAAAGACTCAGAAGAGAATTCAGGGCATCCTCACAAAAGCCTCTAATCCAGAGTTGGGATATTCATGATTCAACAGGAGAAAGAAACTGAAGCAAGCCCGGGGGACCGGAGGGACTTCCAGGGGCCGCTCCGAGGGTTTCCCTTGCAGTTGCAGGGAATGTGCTTTGTCTTTGTTTTATAAATTCCGAGAATATGACAGAGAAATATTGCTTTCAGGAGACCTCAGGCAAACGTTTTCAGGAGGTCTTTTATACCCCACTGGTCACGTAGATAAGGCAGGCTGGGTACGTAGGGTTAAAGCATTGATCTGTACATTTCTAACTGATGTAAGCCAGCTGCGCCAGAAGTATTTTAAAATTTAAAGAGCATCTTGTTCTAGCATTGCCTGTGGTTCAGTGCCAGCTTTGAGGTATCCTTGGAGATAAGCTTAGACCTATCTCAGTGCAGCTGTAAGAAAGCTGTATTTTACATTTCCCCTCAAGTATTCTCAACTTTCTGTTTTCCTGAATGACTTCAAACAATCTCTTTCTTCACAATGGTAATATTTAGTATAAATCTCATTACTGTTCCTTTTCTTTTTTTAAAATATATATTTATTGGTTTAGAGAGGGAACGAGAGATAAAAACATCAAGGATGAGAGAATCATTGATTGGCTGCCTCCTACATGCCCACACTGGGATCCAGCCTCAACCCCACATATGCCCTGACCAGGAATTGAACAGTGACCTCCTGGTTCATAGATTGAACCTCAACTACTAAGCCACACTGGCCGGGCCTCATTACTTTTCTTACTTACCATGCCACATGTTTCTTTTTATTTTCTTTACTTCTTTTAATATTTTAAAATGCACCCATTGAAGGGTAGAAATTGATTGGATTTAGCAAACATACAGTAGTCCAACTATCAGCAAAGTCCAGTTTTAAAACATTTCCGTTCCCCCAAAAGTTCCTCATGCCATTTGCTCTCTCTCTTGATCACAATTACGAATCTGCTTTCTCTATGTAGTTTTGCTTTCTCAAGAAATTCCATATCTATGAAATCATAGAATATGTTTTCTTTTGTATCTTATTTTCACTTAGCATGATGGTGTTTTTGAGATTCACCCAGTCACCACTGCATGTAACAATAATTCATTACTTTCTGTTTCTGAGTACTATTCCATTGTACAGATATGCCACACTTTGTCTGTCCTTTAACCAGTTGATAAATATTTGGCTTGCTTCCAGTTTTTGTCTATTATGAGTACTATATCTGTGGACATTGGTGTGTAAGTGCTCTTTTGGACATTTTTTAAAAATACCTATCTAGGAGTAGGATTGTGGTGCTTTAATGTAAATGTATGTTAAAGCTACTAACTATTCAAGAGTTTCACAATGTGATTATAGCATTCTATTTCCCCACTAGCAATGTATGAGAACTTTGGTCTTTCCACATCTTTCTGAGGGTATTGCTCATCATTAAAAATTGTAGAATTATAGTGAGTATATGGTGGTTTTGTTTGCATTTCTTTAATGGCTGTGGATGTTAAGCATCTTTCTTTTTCTCCAGTTTTATTGAGATATATTTGACATATAATGTTGTATAAGTTTAAGACATATAATGCAGTTATTGATGATACACATATATTTTTAAATGATTAATACCATAGTGTTATCTAACCTTTCCATCACTGTATATAATATATCACTTTTACTTATATTTACTATGCAGCACATTAGATTATATGTGCTCATTTGGCATTCTTTGAAAAAGCATCTTTTCAAATGCTTCTCACAATTTTATTTTTATTGAGTTACTTATCTTTCTTATTCACGTTTCAGACATTTTTATACTTTTGGGAAACAACATCTTTATCAGATACATGTTTTGAAAGTGTTTTCTCCTTAGCTGTGGCTAGCTTTTTTATTTTTTAATTGTGTCTTTTGAAGAGCAAGAGTTTTTGATTTGGATAAAGACCAATTACTCATTTTTCTTTTATGGTCACACCTAAAAACCCCTGACCTAACCAAAGGTTACAAAGATTTTTCACTAAGGTTTTCTTCCAGAAGTTTTATAATTTTAGCATTTACTGATAATTCTGTGTTCCAGATTGAGCTAATTTTATGGTATTAACTGGGTAATGAGATTCTGATTTCTTTTGTTTGTTTTCTTTTGTTTTAATTTGCACGTGGGTATCTAGTGGCTCCAGCCAGTAATTGTTGAAAAGATAATCATTTCACTACTGAATTACTTTGGTATTATTATTTAAGATCTATTGGCCATGTGTGTATGTCTATTTCTTGAAATCACAAAATTATACAAATAAAGAACATAGTAGTTGTCAGGGATTAAAGAGGAATATATTAGTGATTGCAGAGGGGAAAGGGAAGTGGCTGTGGCTATATAGAAAGGTTGTATGGTGCACACTTGAGATGGCCCTATTATGTGTCTGGACTATCTTGGTGGTCACATGAGTATACACCTGTAATAAAATTGCATAGAAATAAATATCCACACATATGTGCACACACAGAGACGCATAAGTGCATGTACACTGGTGCAATCTCAATAAGGTCAGTGGATTGCTTAGTCATGGTATTGTAATATTTTTATGCAACATGCTACCATCTAGGGAAATTGGATTAAGGTTATACTGGATCTTTATTATTTATTACAGCTGCATATCTATCTACAATGGTCTTAAAATAAAAAGTTTTTAAAAATACCTTTTAAAAGCTTGTTGAATATTTATAACCCTTGCAATTGTGTAGTCTGTAATGCTATAATTAAACAATATGTAGCTTATTTTGTTAAATTAAATCATTTCACCCTTAGCATACATGTAACACAGTAAGAACGTGTAGTTTCAAATATGTATTGTTTATATTTTATAATGTGAGCCTGGAAAATTGTATTATATCTATGTGTTCAATAACAAAATCCAATAAAAATCATGTTATTTTGGGGTATATAACTGTGAAAAGTAAATCTTATCCATCTATTTAGGAGGAGCAATATAAAATTAATAGTTAAAACATACTGAGTACTTACTGAGACGCAGCACACTCCTAAATTCTGTACATACATAAAATCCTGACACTCAGAACTTTATAGCAAGTCTATGAAGTAGGTACCAATATTATCTCTATTTTAAAAATGGTGAACTAAGGCATGGTGAACAGAAAATCAATTTCAGAGAGCTAGTAAATGAAAGAGCCAATCTTTACATCTAGGCATTTATGTTAGCATTCTTAACTGCCTTTATAATAGCGAGCCTCTTGATGGCACTTAATGAAAGTCTCACAGAATTTAAAGATGAGTAGAACCAACATGGGCTAGAGAAGATCTACAAATTGTTATGAGCTGCCCAAGCACATTTATATTAAAACAAAAAGAAAAGGCTTTTGGTTTCTCTGTAGCAAGAACTACAAAGCTATAAGTTGAGACAAAAAGAAGGTGAAGGGCTTAAGTAAAATAGAGAGATAGAAACATCAATATCTATACTAATAAAAGGGTAATATGCTAATTAGACTGGACATCCTTTCGGACAAAGCCACGTGGCGGGGCCGAGGCAGAGATGGTTAGGGGTGATCAGGCTGACAGAGGAGAGCAGTTAGGGGGCTCAGGCCAGCAGGGGAGAGCAGTTAGGGGCATCAGGCAGGCAGGCAGTGGTAGGCAGGGGTGATCAGGCTGACAGGGGAGAGCAGTTAGGGGCATCAGGCAGGCAGGCAGTGGTAGGCAGGGGTGATCAGGCTGACAGGGGAGAGCAGTTATGGGTGATCAGGCAGGCAGGGGAGAGCAGTTAGGGGCATCAGGCAGGCAGGCAGAGGCGGTCAGGGGTGATCAGGCTGGCAGGCAAAAAGTGGTTAGGGGCAATCAGGCAGGCAGGCAAGTGAATGGTTAGGAGCCAGAAGTCCTGGATTGCAAGAGGGATGTCCAACAGCCAGCAGTCAGACATCCCCCAAGGGATCCTGGATTGGAGAGGGTGCAGGCTTGGCTGAGGGGACCCCTCCTCCCCGTGCATGAATTTTGTGCACCAGGCCTCTAGTATCTATAATAATAAAGGGTAATATTCTAATTAGACCAGATGGCCAAATGACCTTCCGGACAACCTTCCAGACAAAGTCAGGGGTGCAAGAGCCAAGGCAAGCCACCACAGCTGTGAGAGCTGAGCCCTTTGCACAAATTTAGTGCATCGGGCCTCTAGTAGTTCTATAAAGATACATAAAATTTCCAGGATGAGTGATATCCTTGAGTTATCTTGGCTTCAAAGGTCTGTAGATGGCAGTGAAGCCTTTAAGATTGCACCACAAACCTCAGTTCCCATCCAATGCCACTCCTTTCCTGTTCTTCTACAAATCCCACTCACACCCCTTTGAAATTCCAGCATTCTCATCTCTGTCACAGGGTCTACTTCCCTGCAACGTTGGCAGTTTTGAAAACTGTAATTGACAAGGCATTTGGGGAGAATGAAATTTACAATGATACTGAGATGATAGGGTTTTGAAGTGTCTCATGAGCAATATCGTTCTGGCTCTGAATTTCTTGGAAACACCGAGTCATCCTTGACTCCCTTCTGTGTTTAGTCATGGACAAAGTCCTATACACACTGCTTTGTAAAATTTCAATTATGAGATTCTCTCTCCATCTCTTGACCGTTGCCTATGTTCTTTCCTTGAGCATCCCTTTCCTAATCCGACTGCTTTATATTAGTTACTAATTAATTATCCAAACTTTAGCTAACGGAGTGGTCATTCTAACATGCAAAACTCATCCTGACACTTCCAAATATATTATTTTGTAGCTTACCATTTTCTACTGAAGAAAATGGGGCTTTGTATTAGGTACTTACGGATCATTCTCTTGCTTATATTGCTGGCCTTGTCTCTTGCAATAGTCTATTATTTTATAGCATTTCTAACATTTTCTATTTACCAGGCTAAGAATTGTTCAAAATGCTCGACATTGATTACTTCATGCAGTCCTCAACAGCCTTGCCAGCTCAATTAAGTACTTGCAATACCCTGAACATATCGAGCTACTGTATGCCTTGGTTTTATATTGTTTACTCCATGTGCAATGACTTTTCTCTTGTTTGCCATGTGAACATCTAATCCTTCCAGACCACATTCATTTATTACCTTCTTTGTTAACACTTTCTCTTGTCATTTCAAGTATTAGAGTTCACTGGCTCCCCACGATTCATTTTCGACATTTCTGTCATAAACACCTCAATGCTTTACTAAAATCTTACTTTGAATCATTCACCCTCATACTGAACCTTTAGCAATATGAAGTAGTCATATAAAATATTTTCTCTTCTGCAGTTCCAAATCTTCAATGAGTAAAAACAAGCGTAAGTAATACCACCGCTTTATTCTGATAGGAATTATGACTAAAGTGATTTTTTGCAAATTTATGGAGTTAACAATAAGACTTGGCTTAGAGTAAAATTGTGTTACAGCATCAAAAGTGAGGAATTTTTTTCCAGCTGCCATGCTCAGTGGTTGAACATCAACCTATGAACCAGGAGGTCACAGTTCGATTCCTGGTCAGGGTACATGCCCAAGTTTTGGGCTTGATCCCCAGTGTGGGATGTTCAGGAGACAGCCAATCAATTATTCTCTCTCATCATTGATGTTTCTATCTCTCTCTCTCCCTCTCCCTTCCTCTCGGAAATCAATACAAATATATATATTTTTTAAGTGAGGACTTTTAAACTAGGCAGACCTAGTTTGAATCCTGGTTTTTGTCTCATTAATACATGAATTCATTGCGGTTCTTTCTTATAATATCACTTTCCTCTGTAACATGATAGTAATGGAACTTTATTTTTTTCATCAAATCTGAAATGTAGGATCATCCCTTCATATTAATCACTAGAGGCCCAGTGCACGAAGTTGTGCACGGGTGGGGTCCAGCCAGCCCGCCCAAATCAGGCTGGGCTGGCTGGGTGGAGGGGCCGTGGGTGGTTGGCTGGCTGGCCTCACCCCCAATCTGGGTGGGGGGGCCAATTGGGGGCTGGACCAGCTGGGGGGAGGGGCCTCGGGCGTTTGGCCATTGGCCCTGCCCCCTGGTTGAACTCCCGGTTGAAATCCTGGTTGAACTCCCAGTCGAGGGGACAATGTGCATATTAGCCTTTTATTATATAGGATGATACACAGGAAAATCACAAATAACAACCAGGTATGCTTAACTTCCCAAATGAGTTTTAACTCTGTCTCCCACTATCTCAGGTTGAGTTAAGTGGAATTTGTAGCTGTACCTGAATGCCAGTCTTAGGATGCCTGGAGTTAAGCAGGCTCCAACTGGCTTAGCTGTGGGCCAAACTCACTTTAGGTGCTGGTGATTAGGGTTGCTCCTTTGTGTCATAGCCCAAAGTTGGAGCTAAAGTAAGAAGCCACGTGCAGGCCACTAGTTGACAAGCAGATCTCCCTTGATGGTATATCCAAGTGTGTCATCTAAAGATCCAGAACAGTAAGCCACCGTGGCTGCTGGAAGTGAGTCTCCCTGCTATTTCCTGCCTCATTTACTTGTCTTACACAATTTCTTCTATTCAGCCCAGTCCCCCTCCACCTGCAACTTTATCCCTGATATTTATTACCAAATTCCTCTCAAGTACCTGCTACCATTTGTAAAACACTGTTCTACATGATAGGAAATTAATGAAGTAATAATTCATTGCACTTGTAACATGAAACTGGCTTCACAGAGAAGAAAATGAAGTGTCTGAAAAGTCTCTTACTTATAATAAAAGTCAGCTACAAAAGCTACAACTAATAAAACCAATTTAATAAACTTATTTTTCATTTTTATTTGGATCATCTCAGTACTCAATGTAAGTGAAATTCAAAAAGAATTTCCAATAAAAAATGAGTAAAGAGTGAAAAGTTTGTATTTAAAAAATTTTTAAATGAAATATCATTTTAGTAATAAGGATTTAATAAATAGCAACAGATAAAATTACTATAATTTCAAACAATCTTTCAACTAGATTTGCATTTAGTGTCCCCATTTTCAGTAGATATTAATTATGAACAACAACCAAAAATGTATTTTCTATGCATCTCTGAATTGTTTAACCTAAAATTAAAACATAAATTGATATAACATTGAACTTATCGGGTGGTAATTACCTTTTAAGATTTATTTCCTTAATACAATTGCTTACAAAGAATGACTTGATGAATTTGTTTTGCACTGATTAAATTAAATTTAATTTTTACTGTATGAGAAATAAAGCCTAAAATAGCAAAAGTTTACTTGGGTTCCATTCTTCATGTTATTCATTTATATACGGGCAGTTTCCGATTGCTCACTGTGATATATTTATGTAAAGCATGTTTTAAGAAAACTGGTGTGGAATGTATTAGCCCCCTCTCTAATCAGTCAGGAGTTCTCCATAGGACAGAATGGATGCAGTTACAATTTTGACACTAGATGGCATTCCTGTGTAATCAGAAGAGCAAAAGTCTAATGCTGTTGCTGGTTTGTTTTCTCAGAACTGTCGTAAGTTCAGAAATGAATAGATTGCAGCTAGAGAAAGTTAAATATAGACTTTTATTCAAAAGATTATATGAATAAGCCAATTTTTGTATCATATCATTTACAGTTTATTGACTATTATAAACTAAAAAATTGTTGTTCTGTCTTTATTAAATTAATACTATGATGCCAGCTACTAAACTCTATTTATGATCTTTATCTATTATATCTATGCATATGCAACTATTTTTGTTTATGTCAATAATGTATAAAACATATTTAATTTAACTTTTTGTAAAAATGTTTCAAATTTTTTTAATAAGAAAATAGTTATCAATATCAAAATTAAGGTTAAATTAATTATTATTGTAAAAAATGTAAAGAGTGTATAAAAACACCTTAAAATTATTATAAAAACTACACTTTTAAAAAACATCTCATTGCTTGGTCAGATAAATATAGTACCTATCTATTATCTTTCTATCTACCCATCCATTTGGAGAGAGAACAAGAGCTCACACGTGCGAAAGAAGACTTCTATGCTAAAATTCATCATTGGACAAGAATTACAAATAAATCTAAAATTTCACTCAATAATTTTGATGTTGTAGAAGTAATTTTTCTGGTATATGTTTAGATAAAACTATGGTTAAAGTTTTAGAGACCAAGATTTTAAGTGAAATAGAAAAAAAAAGAAAATATTTTAGTTAAATAAAATGCCTGCAAAACTAAATATACATTAAAAATTTCAAATATTACTTCATAATTTTCATTAATACTCTTTTAATATGCTATCTAAAAGTATTTAAAAGCATTGAAATCACAGGAACAATGATCACTCTAACCATAAGCTATTTGGTTTCCCACTAAAATGCATGGATAACAGCTCATGCTAGACCTAGCTCAAGTAATGTACATAATACCTTACAATGCAAAAGAAGTAAAGACTTATAAAGCAAATGGATTTACTCATACAGATACAGAGATCAGCTTATAATTTGAGTATATTTGTTCAAGATTTTAGGATAAAGTGGTATGACATGATATAGCTTTAGGTATTTTAGCTCTTCGATTGTTGTTTTTGTATGTGTGCAAATAAAGCAAATATAGCAAAATCTCACAATTATTGAATGTAGCCATTGGTATGCCTGTGTGTTCACTGTTTTTCTTCATTTAAAAATTATTTTTATATTAAAAATTTCCAAATTTATCAGATTCATTTATAATGTAGAACATGTACAGTATAAACATCCATATTTAGCACATAGGATAAACACCTGTTTTCATAGTAGTGAGCTTTTAAATCCAGTGTTCTTACATACATTTGGCATGTTCTTTTCTAGTGTCACATGTTCAGTGTTCATTTAGAGAGAGAGAAAATGTGTTATTTCTAACTCATGTAGTCAGCTAGAGGAGGTTCAGTTAAGAACTACTCTATTTTAAAATACCAGACTATCAATCATTTAAAGACTTTGAAAAAAAAAAGTCATTTAGTGTGAGTTTAGTTGACAGAAAACTAATTTAATGACTCAAAGCTATGTTCTCTGTCATGTCAGGAATGTACTTCAAAGAACACATTACCAGCCTTGCATGACCTGTTATAAAATCCAATGCAGTGCATGCCCCATGGTATTTAGTTGCAAGGGACAAGGGGTTAAATGACAATGAGGAAGAGATGGCAGGTGACCTCTAAATCTTTCCCATTACTTATTATCTGATCATAAATGCACACTAGATGAGCCATGCTAAGGCAAATAATTAATAATAATAAAAAAATCATTAATTAAAAAATAATAAAATCATCATTGGAGTCTAATGATGTTTTGCCATACAAGAAATAAAAAGTTTAATGCAGCTTGATGGAAAATAATTAAATCATAGGAAAAATGATCCTATCTAATAAAAGAGTAATATGCAAATTGACTGTTCCTCTGCTACACCCACAAGCCACGCCTACCAGCCAATCAGGAGCAAGAATGAAAATTAACCCAACCAAGATGGCTGCGGCCATGGAGTGAGCAGGAGGCTTGGGTTTCCCCGGCAATGGAGGAAGCCAAGCTTCCTGCACACCCTGGCGGGCCCAGGCCTCCACTCAAGGCTACAAAGTTTCAATTATAGAAGATAAATAAATCCCAGATATCAGGTCCTCCACTTGGGTTGCCAGGGAGTGTGGCCTGCCTGCAAACCACCACAGGCCCCTCGCCCAGGCTGCCCCATGCTCCAAGGGAACCTCCATCGTGATCCAGGAAACCCTTCAAGGCAAACCAGCTGGCCCTACCCATGCACCAGGCCTATATCCTATCTAATAAAAGAATAATATGCAAATTGATCATCACTCCAACACACAAGATCGCTGCCCCCAGGTGGTCAAAGATGGCTGCCCCCATGTGGACACAAGATGGCCACTACAAGATGGCCAGCAGGGGAGGGCAGGGAGGGCAGTTAGGAGGGATCAGGCCTGCAAGGGAGGGCAGTTGGGGTGACCGAGCCTGCAGGGAAGGGCAGTTGGGCGGGACCCAGGCCTGCAGGGGTGAGCAGTTGTGGGGGGGGACCAGGCCTGAAGGGGAGAGCAGTTAAGGGTGACCAGGCCTGCAGGGGAGGACAGTTAGGGGTGACAAGGCCTGCAAGGGAGGGCAGTTAAGGGTGACCAGGCCTGCAGGAGAGTGCAGTTAGGGCAAACAGGCTGGCAGGGGAGCAGTTAGGCATCAATCAGGCTGGCAGGGGAGTGGTTAGGGGGTGATCAGGCTGGCAGGCAGAAGCGGTTAGGGGCAATCAGGAAGGCAGGCAGGTGAGCAGTTGGGAACGAGGGATCGGGCCTAAACGGGCAGTTGGACATCCCTCGAAGGGTCCCAGATTAGAGAGGGTGCAAGCTGGGCTGAGGAACACACACCCCCCATGCACAAATTTCGTTCACCAGGCCTTTAGTAGTATATGTTATTCAACACAGAAATAGGTTTGGTAGTTATATGTTGCCATTGGACTTTTGTAGCCTGGACTTTATTTAATAGTATTCTATGAGAATCAATTAATGACTTCGAAATTCTTATTTATTTTCCATCATTGTAAATTAATTCCTCCCTAAAGAAAGAAATATTTGTTTTATATTCCTAAAACTTTCACTATCTGAATTTTAATGAACTATTCTTTTTTTTACCTCATGTATTTCACTCTGAGTAATTTTTTTAGGTACTAAAATTTAACTGACTTTCAATAAGGATCCATCACAACAGCCATTAACATCTCCTTAGGACTTGAGACCCAAATAATACACTTTCTGTCACATTAAACCTGATTGCATTTAGAAATTCTTTCTCATCAAATTATTTCTGAATTTTTTTACCTTCCTTGTGAGAAGCACCAACTTATAAGTACTGAAAAGAAATGTACAATATTCTTAGTGGAAGTGCACATGGAATTCCTGTACTTCTTACCGTTGTATTCATTCATGCAAGTTATTGCAAGATAATGATGACTTGTATTTTGTTATAGACACAGAATTTCACGTTGAAAAGAAAAATACCATAGTGAAGGGTAATGCCAAATACATGGAGACAGAAGATGATTTGACTTTGGGTGGTGAACACACAATGCAATATACAGATCATGTGTCATAGAAATGTACACTTGAAACTTATATATAATCTTATTAACCAAGGTACCCTCAGATTTAATTAGAAAGTAAAAACATAAAAAATGCCTTAGACATCCGCAGCATGTACTTGTCACACTAAAATGTCTTACTTTGACAATGATGTTAATTAATTTCCAAGTTAATAGGGTGATAATATTAGACTCACAAACTGTCTGTCTGAATGCCGGTTTGTATGTAAAATATACCCCTCTTCTTTTAAACTCATTCTTGCCTAAAGTATATAATGTTCTACAAGGCTAAGTATAAACAAATTCTATTAATTTCCAGGAAGTTACTGTTCAGTGAAATAAAATTGCCATTTGATTGTAACAAGAAAAATATTCCAAACTGAACATATAAATCAGTATTATTGACAGTTGAAAAAGACACATTGCCTGGGTTACTGTTACTTGACGAGAGAAACTAATGACCATTTTAGAGGGTTTAGAAGCACTTAGAAGAGTAAATGAAGATAGCTTTTGAAAATTGCTGATGGGAATTTGTCATAATGGAGGACTGAGTTATACAAACAACATTGATTCCCCTGATTTGATCATTCTAAAACAGGAATAAAGTTTGGGTGGAAAGAAATTTCTTTATATGAGAAAAATGCTGAAACAGCATAAGAGAAGACTCCAAAAGATATTTTGGTTGATATTAATAGGCAGCAGAAAATATTAATTACATTATGTTAAATTTGAAAGTCTAAAATTTGTCAAGATGCCCAACAGAAAGCTCCCAGGTGAATTTTAAAAAAATAATATAATGTATGGCATTCAGAAAAGTGATATGTTAAAGAGCATCAGCATGCCTTTGACACTAAATAAAGCATCTTTCAAATATAGCTCTGCAGATCATCAGCTGTCTCAGTTTAGTAAGACAAAGAGTGATTAATTTTACTGTACAAATGGAATATAATTGTGTTTGAAGATATCTGAGACAGACAGTGTAATCAATACATGTGCTTCAGGAGTATTTTTCATAAAATAAAAACCATTATTTTCTTTTTACATCTCTCAGACATATTTTTAAAAATTCCCTATTTTTTCAAATACTTATAATGTTAGTAAACATGAAAGCAACATTCACATATACACCTATGATTCCAGAAGCTTTAAGTTCAATATGGGTTCAACTCTCCACTCTGTCACTTACCTGGGCTCTCCGTACACCAGTTCTCTTATGTGGGAAATAGGGTGATAATAAAAATATAACCATGTAGGGAATGTTAAGAGGAGCAAATGTATGATGAAGTAAAATATTTATGAGTGTCTGGCACAAAGAGAGTGGAGATTTTTGTCATCTTGTCATTCTATAAAGAATTGTCAAAACACAATTTCTTCAGTTTTTTTAAAAGGAAAATTGGTAACGTTTAATCTGTTTGTTTCCTATCAAGTGATATTTTTACAATGTTTTGTTCATTTTGGATATGAGTACAGTAGTACAGTAGTCATATAATATCATCATAAAGCATCAGACCAAATACATAAGGAATTGTTACAATGTTCTAGAACTCCAGAACTCTCAGCCACACCTCAAAAATTACCCTAACATCATGAATTTGAATCTTTGCCCAAGGAGCCTGGATGTGTTTAATTTATTAAAAGCTCAGTAGGTGAGCCCAGTTTATGTGGCTCATTGGTTGAGCATTGACCTATGAACCAGGAGGTCACGGTTCCATTCCTGGTCATGTTGTGGGCTCAATCTCCAGTGGGGTGTGTGTAGGAGGCAGCCGATCAATAATTCTCTCATCATTGATGTTTATATCTCTATCTCTCTCTTCCTCTCTCTTCTTCTCTAAAATCAATAATATATATATATATCTATATATATATATATATATATATATATATATATATATTTTAGAGGCCCAGTGCATAAAATTTGTGCACTGGGGTGCTGGGGCGGGGGGTCCCTCAGCCCGGCCTGCACCTTCTCACAGTACTAGAACCCCACAATCAATCGTCCCACAGAGGGAGGCCCTGCTCACCTGCCTCAGCACCGCCTCCATGATTGATTGCCCAGATAGGTAGGCCCCACCTACCCGCCACAGCCTGCTAGTCAGTGGTCTGGGCCTCCCTCTGCAGGGTGATTGTGGGGCGATGGCAGGGCCCCCCTAACCAATTGCATCGCACCTGCCTTGGCTGTCCTGGTACCAGTGGGTGTCATAGCATGATCGTCAATGGTTGTTCCACTGTTCGGCTGTTTGGTCAATTTGCATATTACACTTTTATTATTATAGATAGCTCAGCAGTTAAGTCAAATATGCACAACTGGTTACAAAATACAATTAAGAGTATGCTGTATAAGGTTTCTCTCACAATTTAGTGTTTAGGGTTACTTCCTTGATTGCCATGGTTTCAATACATCAGTCGGAACCTTTGAACCAAAAAGTGACAGAATTTGTTTAATTCTATTTCAGTAGAACTTCTCAACTAACTTCATAAATAGTAAAAATGAATAAATCTCTTTGGACCATTTTTTTCTTTAAATAGTACATTGGTTTCTGATCTTCATAGCTATAGCCTCTTGGATTTCAGTACTTCTCACAGTTTTTTGTTTTGTTTTGTTCCAGCACCAAAATTTTGAAACTCTGGAGAAAAAAAAAAAAAAAAAATGTTGGTTCATCTAAAATATTTAAATGTTTCTCAAACACACCTATTATATCCCATGATAGAAAGTCATTTGCAATACATATGGGTCTGCTAACTCAGTTCCTACCTTCTCCCAAAGCATGATGAGGTTATCCGGTACTGTTTAAAGCATGAATAAATCAGTCTTTATAAATACTTCATTACCTGGAGCTACTGAGGAAGATACTTTGATCGTCTCTCTTTTTTTCATTTAAACTGATTTCTCTGGAATAAATCTGCCTTTATTAAACTGGCAGACCCCTACTAAGTTTAACCCAAGTTGGGAACAGATTTTCTCTTATTTTATATTATCAATTATAATATAAATTTAGATTAGAATATTGATTATCAGGGACTATGGTATGAGGGGGTTAGGGAGATACTAGCCAAGGAGCACAAACCTTGACTTACAGGATGACAGAAGCTCTGGGGATCTAATGTACAGCATCGAGACTACAGTTAATGACACTGCTCTGTGTACCTGAAAGTTTCTAAGAGAACGGACCTTCAAGCATAAAAAGGTCATTGTGTGAGGTGATACAGGTGTTCACTGGATTGTTGTAATCATTTCAAAAAAGTATATATATGCCAAATGAACATATTGTGCACTTTAAATATATACAATTTTATTTGTCAATTATGTCTCAATAATCTGAAGAAAAAAAAAGGAAATAATTATAGATGCCCACCAGGGATATTCCTATAGTTGAAGAAGAAAAGGAGGGAGCACAAAGCATGTGGAATCACGGGTGTTGCAGAAAGAGGGTGTTAGGAGTGGCTTCTGTTAGGGCTTGGATTTTAAAGAGGGCTCAAAAAAGCCATAGTTTGTCCTGGGTAGGATGCTGTCAGAAGCAGGGGCAATTTTGAGATCCTACAGAATAAAAGGGTAATATGTAAATTACCATCACTCCACTACGCCCACGATTGGACCAGCAGGAGGCGCAGGGGGCGGGACTCGGGGTGGCCTGGGTGGCTGATTGGGCCGGCGGGATGCTGAGCTTGCTTCGCCAGCGGCAGCGCGAGCTCAGCATCTGCGCCATGGCTGTGCTACGGCACAGAAGGGGCCTCTGGGGCAGTGAGCCGGGCGTCTGGCGGCCCCGGCTGACGAGGCAGCGTGGGCGGGTGGGTGGCGTGGCTCCCAGGGGAGGAGTCTGGTGGCGGTCGGGCTGCAGGAGCGCACGGAGGCATCCTCAGACAACGCAGGTTTCCGCGCAGCCCGGGCCGGCCAAGGGAGGGCTTGTGAGGGAGCCGGAAGGCAGAGGAGGTGGTGGCGGCTCTAGCCTTCCTGGGCGGGAGGCGAAGGCAAGACCCTGGCCCGGGCTCTGGCCACCAGAGGACCACGCCCCTGCCCAGCCGCGCCCTAGGGGCCCAGGGACTTCGGTGCCACCCGCCACACCGGGTCCCGACCAGCGGACAGCCAGCCAGCTCCCCCGTGATTGAAAGCGGGGAGCTGTGTGTCTGCTCCGGCACCAGCAGACCCCCTGCCATCAAAAGCGGGGAGCAGGCTAGGCTTTGCGGGGCAGTGGATATGGCCTGGATGGCAGGTTAGACCTAGGGGACCCTACATGTGCATGATTTAATCATGCACTGGGCCTCTAGTTAATAATATTTTTTAATCTAGATGGTGAGAGAAAAAAGTGAAACTAGTTTGCAACTGGAAAAAAAAAAAGCATTCGTCAACATGATAAGCAGGAAAAAGGAGAGTTGAGATATTTTTGTGTTTGTCTCTTCTCTTCAATTACTTTTAGTGTTTACAGAAGGTATACTGTCAATAAGTATGGTTAAAGGTATAAATGAAGAATTGAATGATTTCTGTTCAGATTAACCCTTGTGTATATTCTTACCTGCCATGACACATGATTTCAAACTTAAAAATTTAATTTGGCTATTATTTTTCTGATGTGATTTAATTAAATAATTTAACCAATTCTTACTGTATTCTGAATAATTCCACTTGCATTAGTGGATAACTAGGTTTAAATATCTTGATATAATGTGATTCTAGGGTCTTCTCCCAAGCTTCCTGTGATACGAACAATATATCAACCTATAAAAGTGAATTGTTTTGCAACTATTTCTGTGAGTTTAGTATGTTAGCTGAGTTTACTTTTTCATGAGAATAATATAACATGGCACCTGGAGGCTGATGGTGTGGCTTCCTATTTAATTCCTATATCCTATTGTTTTGTGTGATCTTGAACAAATTAACTTCTCTTTATAAATATTGTTCATGCCCTAGCTTGTTTGGCTCAGTGGAAAGAGTGTTGGCCTGCAGACTGAAGGGTCCCGGGTTTGATATCTGTACATAAAACTTTGAGAAAGATAAGCAACACTTTATTTCTTAAATAATAAGTTGCTTATTAAAAATTACTCTTTGAATATATACATTATAGATTTAAATGTGAAGATAAACTTGACCAACAGAGCATTGAGCTATTTTTTTTTTAGCAAACAATGCTTTTCAAACTTTAATCTTCTCAATTTACTGAAATATTATAAAGCTGACTTAACCTTACTTCTATTTTATATTATTTAAAAATGACTTAATGGTACAGAGAATCTTCACATCTCTCTCCATTCTACTTTCTTTAGTTTATATATTCTCACCTCTAAGTAGTGAAAGTAATCAGCAGATTTCAAGATATATACCACACACAACACTGCAATGTTTACATTTGCTGAATAATTCTTGTTATAGTCAGAATAATCAAAACTTTATGCAAATGCATAGTAGTGACCCAGGTTAGATAAAGTGAGAAGAGAAAATGAATTGACAAAATATAAAAACTGCTGACAAGCTCCTCTCTCAGTAAGGGCAATAGGAGAAAATATGAAGAGGAATTTCAGCACGAAGGATTTCAAATTACTTCCTGTCAGCCAGGACCCTCAAATATATGTTTTTTTGATTGAACAATAAACTGAGGTAATAAAGCAGTAAAAAAAAATCCAATAACATCTGATTACACAAATATTTTATCTACCATAAGTAAGTCAGTACACAATTTAAAGCAAAAATAAAACCACCAAATTTTGTTGAATCTTTTTCTAAATATTTTGAACATTAAACAGTGCCATGAATGCCACATTAATAATTGCTAATCACTATGTAATACGGTAATGGACAATCATTTTTAAGTATTTTATTTGCAATTTGGCTCCACAGTGCTTAACAGAAGTTAATTCATCTTCTCAGTTTTCCATAAACCTTTCATTGAAGAGGATATCAAATCTATATCAGATATAAAATGTTAAAATATATTTTTATCTACTCTATGATAATTCATTTTCCCAACTATAGAATTAAAAATATATTTTCTGTAATTATCTGATTGTATGGCAGGCTATTACTACACTGTGTCTCACTAAAAGGAAATAACTCTTTATTTTTTAATGGCTTCTGAGGAGTATCCTAACATAATGAAACTGAAGCAGGAGAAAATAAGTTGGAGTAAAAATTTTGTCCTAAACTGTCTTATGAAAAAAAAGACATTATTAATCTGCTAAGACATCTTAAATGGTGCCATCTCAGGGAGAGACATTAAGATGAAATTAAAGGGTTTAATATTCTCTTATGGTAATATCCTTGAGGGAGGTTATTGATTAAACTACTAAATGTGGACATACAAAAAAACATAAAAATAGAAATAATCAAGGGCTTATTGCATTGTTAATGTGAACTTGTGAACTTATATTTAGATTAAATAATTGGCTACAATCTTATATGGTTCTTAAAAGTGTTTTTTGTTTGTTTATGTGTTGTTGTTTTTTGGTGGGGGGGCGGCTAAAGATTACATAGTTGTTGCTCGGCTGGCATGGCTCAGTGGTTGAGCATTGACCTATGAACCAGGAGGTCAGGATTCATTAGCCAGTCAGGGGGTGTGCAGGAGGCAGCCCATCAATTATCTTCTGTCATCATTGATGTTTCTATCTCTCCCTCTCTCTTCCTCACTGAAATAAATAAAAATAAAAAATAGGTAGTTGTTCTTAATTTTTTTTTCAAAAGAGACATTAAAATCTCTCATTTTCTAGACAGATATTTTTATGAACTTTTTAGATCTCATTTTTTATTAAACAAACCTGAGGGTGTCGTATCTATAGAACCTGGGCAACTGAGGACACATGGCACCGAGGTGAGCTAGAGTTACGTGGTCAGGCTCCATCAAGGCCCAGCAGCCAGCAGAAAGCTGCGTCTCTAAGGAGAGTCTTATCTCTGAGGATAGCAGGACTAGTGATTCACCTGGAAAAGCCTGCCGCAGGCCTGGAACAGCATCTCTCTCTGCCATTGAGACTTAAGCATAGCCAGGCCTTCTGCTGAGTCACGTGGCTCACGTGGAAGAACAACTTGCATTCATTTTCTACTAATGATCTGTTCATTGAACATGCATTTTTGTCACTGCTAGATGATGGAAGATAGTGCTTGAACTAGAACTTAAATATTTTTAAAGCACACTCAGGCTATTTCATTACACGTATTATAATAATACTTGATTAAAAAAGAACAAATTCTGGAAAATGCTAAAACCTAGGAAAACAGGCATAAACCAGGACTATCCTAGGTCATCCAGAATATGGTCACCCTGAAGGATGTACTTATTGCTAAAGGAGTACACAGAGAAAAAGCTACTGAAATTGAATGGAGGCCAGGAAAGGATTTTCTGGCAAGCTAAACATGTTTAACTTTATCCTCAAGCTATGAATAATGCAAGCATGAATGTCCAAAATCTGATTAGCATTTCAAAATCATAACTATATAAATATAGGAAATAGATTGGAGTGAATACATACAACAAAGTTAAATAACAATGAGGAAATTATAGTCATTTTCAGGACAATATTATGTTAAAGGAGGGTATGAGATAAAGTGTTAGCAATACAAATGGATTAATAGGATTTTACTTAATCCAAATCTAGAATGAAAGCTAGACAAACATACCAGTAATTATTAAACTTTTAGCATGTGGTAAAGAAATTTATTTGAATGAAAGAGGGGTTATTTATCAGTGCTAATAAAATTATAAACCATTTACATAGATATGAATCTAGATTTTTAAAATATTTTAATCATAACCATTATAATCAATTTAGAATACAGTAATAGTATTTGAATATAAACACTGATATATATGTGTGGTGGTCTTATGAGACTTAAGGACAATGTACTATCTTAGTTAAATTGGAGGATGCAAAAACAAAAAAATCTACTGAATTATATTTTACCTTTTTTAAAAACATTTGGTGCATGCATGGTACAAATTTCTTCTACTAATCATAGAATGGGAAAAACATTCATATTATTGATTCAAGATAGAACACTTCTTGTGTCAGTCTTGGAGAAAACACCATAGATAAATAGTAGATGATAGAAGATCTAGAGACCTAACATTAATGCTAGTTCTTACAAAGCTTTCTCTTAGCCACCTTATATACCAGTATATCTTGGTTGAAAGGTGGAAAACTACTAATTCTATGAAGGAAAATGTGTATGCGTGTATGTGTAAGTGTGTACTGAGTGTGTGTGTATTGAGTGAGGAGTATTAAATAGAAAGATTAAGGAGTGAGAGAATAAACAGTACTCTAGGAATTTACTGTTTTTATTCTTTGCCTTATTGTCAGTGGTTAAGCAAACATGAGAAATGGAGGTAAAGATTAGTTTGCAAAAGTCAATGGAATTTTCTATCAGGAAGGAGTGACTGGAATCTTTTATGACTGTATTCGTCCACGGGCTCCTGTCCATCAAGAATGGAGCCAGAGCAGAGCCGCCAATCACCTTGGAAGCCCTGCTGGCGAAGTCTGGGGCCCGTGGTAGGGGCTCCGGTCCTGAGATTGTTCAGATTACAACCCCCTTTAAATCAAAACTAGTAATACTCCCTGAACTAGGTCCATGCTCCCATTTTTTATCAAGAAATATAACAGCATTTCATTGTGCTTAATTTATTGAGAACTTAAATCTAAGAATTTTCCCTGGGTTGTACTTCTGACTTCCTGGAAGAAATTGGAAAAGTCATTTACTTTTCTGTGCACTTCAGCCACCCTATTTGTCAGGAAGAGGAATCATCTTTCTCCTCCAAGTACTTGGCCTAAGTTATATTAGTACAGAACTTTTCATTTTATATCATATTTCATATAAAAATACCAAGCTTTTATTTCATCTTCATGTACTTCCTGTCAATTTGCTTCCCCTGTTTTATTTCATAGTAACACTTTTAGGATCAGTGCCATTCTGATCTCTAGAGAAATAGCTTTCAAGACTGTATATCAATAGAGTACCTTCCTTTGTTTTGCTTTTGCAGTCAGCAAATGTGAATTGAATGTATAAATTTTAGGCATTACATGTAGCATTTCAGAATCCTGTAAACCTTATAAAGGAAAAGAAGGGAAAGGATTACATGTACATCTAAAATTTTTTTTTTCAAATAACTATGCTCAAATACTATAGTGCAATATTCCTGTAAATCTTAGAATTTTCTTTGACAAACTTATAAGAGCAGCACCTTAAAATATATTGATACTAGGAATTAATCAGTCTTTAAAGCCCCCAAGTGGAATAAATGGAACATACATTTGTTATATCATTTTAATCTTGAAAATGCTACAAATTATTACAATTTTTGAATATTGATAGTATCCTGTAATTTTTAAAATTAACTATAAGCTGCCCTGGCTGGTGTGGCTCAGTTGGTTGGAGCATCATCCCATACACCAAAAGGTTGTCAGTTTGATTCCCAGTCAGGGCACCAAAAACAAAAATTTTACTATAAGAAATATGTGCTTTCATACATACAATCCAAGACATTCTAGACTCTGAGACTCATAACATGATTGTAAACCACATGTTAGACCCTGATTCCACCACACAGGTAGTGGTTTCAAATATGACTCCTCTTGATCAGGTAAGACATTATTTTATCTCATGTTATAAAAGTATAATTATATAAATTCCCTACTACCACAAAATATTTCTGTATATTATTTATGCCTCAAGGCAACACAGTAACAATTTCTGATTATGAACAGATAATAAGATACTATTAACTGTTAACTCAAAAGGTAGGCTGTATAGTACTTACACCTACCTCTTAATTTCAATAAGGTAAGACTTTCTGTGAAATATTTACAATTCCATAGTGATGGAGTAATGTATACATCAGGAGCTTAGTATAGCATGCATTATTTTAATGATAAAAGATCATAGTTTTCTGTTCACAATTACATTTCAAAGCTATGGTTATTAAAAACAAAGATAATAGCAGTATAATGAAACACAATATTTTCAAAATAGATGGTCCACTTCTTACGTCTAAAACAAATTTCAAGCCATAATTAACAATTATATTAAAAAAAAAACAAACATCATAGTTTTGAGTAACTGGCATATACTGATATATTCAGTATTTTATATAAGAAGGACTAAATAGATTCAATATCTAAAAAATTACAAAAGGAATAATGGGTACTTATTCTTGACTGGGGCAATTGGAGACACCCTTTGTATGGCTGTAATGGTTCAATCTACATACAGTATTTGCGAGTAGAGAAAACAGAACTCAGAAAACTTTGGGGAAGTTCATAAAGAGGATATATAAAGGTGACAAGGTTGATTAATATTTGGTAGGATATAATACATGAATACATAAATGTAATTTAGTTGTCAACCTTCATCATGTTTATAAATATTACTAAGATGCCCATGTTTTAGATTCCTGAATCCTAATATGAAGATTTAACCATTTATACCCTGCAAGTCTAGTATTAAATTATTATATATTAATAAATATGTATTAAGTGAGTTTTGGGCACTGTATCATTTTAATTATTATTACATAAAATTTTGCTTTTCTCTAAAGCTGTTGATATTATGCATGATTGTCAACTATGCATGATGAAATCACACAGTCTCTTTTCTTACAGTGACCATGTTATTAAGATTCTTTACATAAGAGCAGAAAAATGTCTTTCAACATCATTGAAAGTTAATGAATAGACTCTAATGTAAAATTTTACAGCTTGAAGCCCTTAACTCAATTGTTTGGTAATAAAGATACAATATTTCACAATATGGAAATTTTGGAAGGAGCTGCTTCTATTTCCAGCTCTATAATGTATGAACTTGAAAATAAATGAGAAAATTTAACCAGTGATTCTACCATTGATTACTATCAAGAGAACATTTTGCAATTCATAAATCCTACTGAAACTTATTTTGCAACTTGTCATCTTTTGTAAATCACCATTTCCTTTGTAAAAAAACAGAAATATGTTGGGAATAAGAAATAGCAAAGCATATTTTTAACCTGTCTAAATATGGGATAAGTTAGATTTTTCTATTCAAAGTAGATAAAATAAACATTTATCAGAAATATAACAGTTGTAGCCAGGGGACATTCAAGCCTACTTTTTAAATAAGACTACCATTGATTTGGACAGAACAAATGAAAATAAATCACGACGAAATATAATAATCTAGTCTTTCTCATGATTTATTTAACTTACATACCTAGATACTTTACTTTGTAAACAGATGCTGGTGGTATCAATCTAACTGGAATAATTTACTTTGCCAAGAGAAAATGAAGGAAAACTAATTTGATTCATTACTACAGAGGGAACCCTCCTATGGAAAGAGGTCATAAAAATGTGATGTATATCATTTATTATGGTAGTTGGCTCCAAATTAAAGGGGAAAAAAACACAATTACTCCTTTACACAATAATATACTACTTGGATTACTAAGGAAAATAGAGTTATTTATCTTTTTTCTTGAGATCTATTTGAACTTTTTTCTTGTTACCTGTAAAATAAATCTAACTGTATCCAGACTTGACCATGGTTTCTGAGGTGGAATTTGGTAACAACACTAATGCTAGTCCTGGCTGACAGAGTTGTTATAGAGCATGTCACAGTCAGGATGACAACTCTGGAACAGAAAATAGAAAGAGATCCAGAAACCAGATGTTGTCCAGGGACCAAGGGGAGGATTCGCTTAGGGAAAATTGAAGATGATTCCTTATGGAGAGAAGGGGAAGAAATGACTTAAAAATTAAAAATAAAATGAAGAGTATCCATCTACAAAAGGACCTTATGATAACTTCCATAGGTCCTTCCTTGAAAACCCTGGGGACCCCTTATTTTTGTAAGAGCCTTCACAACCTCCATTACACATTATATTGCCTTATTCAGAAGTAAGAAGGAGAGCATGGGGGTGGGAAGCCAGGGAGCCTCACCCTGTCTTCAAAATGTTCTACAGTTCAAGGAGGCGACAAGCAAGAGAGTGAGTGACAGCCCAGAGTGGAGCTGGGACCAGGTGTGAAAGACAGCAAAGTAAGTGAAGAAACATGCAAAGCATGACTTTTTTTTATTTTCTCTTCATAAGAGAAAAAGAGAAGCCACTATCTGTGTGGCGGGATCAGGGTCTAACATGTGGTTTACAATCATCCCATGAGTCTCAGAGTCTCGAATGTTCTTAACTATATTAGATTCAAATATGACTCCTCTTGATCAGGTAAGCAATGAATTAATCAAGCAAGTTATCTGTCCTTCACTACATGCTACACACACACAAAAAAATATGTTAAAATATGGACAAGAAAACCACAAAAAAATTATCATTCAAAAAAATAATAATAGGAGACATATAATAGTCACTGATTCTTAGCATTTATGAAATCTTGCTGAGCAAAGGTTGGCAAGTTCCCCTAGAATGGGAATAAGTATGTTTCTTAATTAGGACCTAAGTTTGTTCAATAAAATTCTGCTCTGCCCATTATTCTCCAAGGTTGTTTTTGTTTTTTTTTTCCTGTTATTTTCTTCGGTCCCTATAAAGAGACTACTGAACAATTTTACCTGTTTGTTGGCAGATATACGTATATTTTAAGCATTTCTGTCTCTAGAAGGTTCAGATTTCAGAGAACATTCCATATCTATGAATTCAGTCATCTAATAGGTCAGATGTAGATAACTTTGACTATACAGCTTTCTCAAAGCATTTTGGGTTTCCTAAATGTATTTTATTCTAGTTAGTCCATTGGACAAAGGCTATATACCAAATAGTCTATAGATGCCTCTCACCAGCAGTGCACTAAAAATAAATAAATAATCAGGTTACTACGAAATAATGCTGCATACTTCTTAGAGCCCCCTCTTTTTTAATGTGGTCATCTTTATGTGAGTCAGAGATTTTTACCTGGAGACCCTATACTGGGTAGAACCTTGGATTTTGTCTAGGACCACATGCTCTAATTGAATTTGAAAATCCTTTATGAATTGAAGACTCTGGATATAAGAAGTGGTTTTATTTTTTCCCTAAAAATACGATTGTTACATAACTTTATCATATATAGTTATAAAGAAATATTTCATTCCCAAATAATGTAACTAAAAACCATGTCTCAGTTTGGGACATTATATTATATTTACTTTCGTTCTTTTAAGTTATTGCAGATTTAATATCAACAAACATTTATTATCACAAGATAATAAAGATCAACTTTTTTTTCAGTCTTCTTAAAGAGTTTCTTTACCATTTTCTTTAGCATCTATTGATTATGTGGCTCTAATGACAATAACATATGGTATAGACTTTTTGTCATAATTGTATCCCAACTTCCAATATCAGATTTTAGATGTTAACAATAACCTCTAAACTCAGTAGCTGAAAATAATGTTTATTTTTATGTATGCATCCACAGGTCAGCACAAAGTCCACTGATGGAGACTGGGGTCAGGTAGACAACTTCAGAATCACAAATGGGTACACACACATAGCTGTGGGCCAGCTTGGAGACAGCTGTTCTTAGTCATGGCTAAGATGCTTATCTGGTTAAGAGTAATTTTGCATTCTGTATCCAATCACCTGTTACTCAGACTTGACTCAATCCATCCATTATTTAATTATAAGATTTGTTGAATTATTGTTACATGTCGGATACTGCGCTCCTATGAAGTTTATATATAAGGCAGAGTTTCTGCTGTCATATACTTGGCTCTCTGTGTCCTGAGATCAGCAGCATCACTCAAACAGGCAGGCCTAATGGCATGGCACAAGTACAAGTCAAGTGAAAACAAGTAAAGTGTAGGAAGTCAAATTCAAGAACATACTAATCATTTTCAGTGAAAAAGAACTTCAAAGTCAAACATATGGCAGGTTGTGTGCATACAAGGAGTGCTGAACAATGGGACAATCTACTGAATACAGATTAATATAACTCTCTTGAGGGTTTTTTTTTTTCTCTAAAATATTGCTTACACACAGATTTCTACTTAGAGTTTTGATTTCTCTATATTCTACTGTAATTTAGTATTAAAATTAAAACTTTCTAGGAGTAGTAAAACTTTTTCAAATAAAGTTTTCCTGACTTCCCCATCTAAAAATTATATT